>NW_028294122.1:0-35631 GCF_964341445.2 Mesoplodon mirus | reverse complement strand
GGTTTACTATTCACTATGCTTAGACATTACACGTCCATCTTAGCCGATCGTCATGGGCTAGCATTGGGCATTTGCAAAGGGTGGATCTAGCGAGGAAGATTACTGCATACTACTAAGATTTTTTTAATTAAAAAGTTAACCCTTAGACAAGCTACAGAGTAGCACAATATGTCGATTCGTTAGGGTGATCTTGGTTTACTATTCACTATGGTTAGACATTACACGTCCATGTTAGCCGATCTTCATGGGCTAGCATTGGGCATTTGCAAAGGGGTGTATCTATCGAGGAAGATTACTGCATACTACTAAGATTTTTTTAATTAAAAAGTTAACCCTTAGCCAAGCTACAGAGTAGCAGAATATGTCGATTCGTTAGGGTGATCTTGGTTTACTATTCACTATGCTTAGACATTACAGGTCCATCTTAGCCGCTCGTCATGGGCTAGCATTGGGCATTTGCAAAGGGGTGGATCTATCGAGGAAGATTACTGCATACTACTAAGATTTTTTTAATTAAAAAGTTAACCCTTAGCCAAGCTACAGAGTAGCAGAATATGTCGATTCGTTAGGGTGATCTTGGTTTACTATTCACTATGCTTAGACATTACAGGTCCATCTTAGCCGATCGTCATGGGCTAGCATTGAGCATTTGCAAAGGGGTAGATCTATCAAGGAATGTTACTGCATGCTACTAAGATTTTTTTAATTAAAAAGATAACCCTTAGACAAGCTGCAGAGTAGCACAATATGTCGATTCGTTAGGGTGATCTTGGTTTACTATTCACTATGCTTAGACATTACACGTCCATCTTAGAAGATCGTCATGGGCTAGCATTGGGCATTTGCAAAGGGGTGGATCTATCGAGGAAGATTACTGCATACTACTAAGATTTTTTTAATTAAAAAGTTAACCCTTAGACAAGCTACAGAGTAGCACAATATGTCCATTCGTTAGGGTGATCTTGGTTTATTGTTCACTATGGTTAGACATTACACGTCCGTGTTAGCCGATCGTCATGGCTAGCATTGAGCATTTGCAAAGGGGTAGATTTTCAAGGAATGTTACTGCTGCTACTAAGATTTTTTTAATTAAAAAGTTAACCCTTAGCCAAGCTACAGAGTAGCACAATATGTCGATTCGTTAGGGTGATCTTGGTTTACTATTCACTATGGTTAGACATTACACGTCCATGTTAGCCGATCTTCATGGGCTAGCATTGGGCATTTGCAAAGGGGTGTATCTATCGAGGAAGATTACTGCATACTACTAAGATTTTTTTAATTAAAAAGTAACCCTAGCCAAGCTACAGAGTAGCAGAATATGTCGATTCGTTAGGGTGATCTTGGTTTACTATTCACTATGCTTAGACATTACAGGTCCATCTTACCCGATCGTCATGGGCTAGCATTGAGCATTTGAAAAGGGGTGGATCTATCGAGGAATATTATTGCATACTAGTAAGATCTTTTTAATTAAAAAGTTAACCCTTAGACAAGCTACAGAGTAGCACAATATGTCGATTCGTTAGGGTGATCTTGGTTTCCTATTCACTATGGTTAGACATTACACGTCCGTGTTAGCCGATCGTCATGGGCTAGCATTGAGCATTTGAAAAGGGGTGGATCTATCGAGGAATATTATTGCATACTACTAAGATTTTTTTTAATTAAAAAGTTAACCCTTAGACAAGCTACAGAGTAGCACAATATGTCGATTCGTTAGGGTGATCTTGGTTTCCTATTCACTATGGTTAGACATTACACGTCCGTGTTAGCCGATCGTCATGGGCTAGCATTGAGCATTTGAAAAGGGGTGGATCTATCGAGGAATATTATTGCATACTAGTAAGATTTTTTTAATTAAAAAGTTAACCCTTAGACAAGCTACAGAGTAGCACAATATGTCGATTCGTTAGGGTGATCTTGGTTTCCTATTCACTATGGTTAGACATTACACGTCCGTGTTAGCCGATCGTCATGGGCTAGCATTGAGCATTTGCAAAGGGGTAGATCTATCAAGGAATGTTACTGCATGCTACTAAGATTTTTTTAATTAAAAAGATAACCCTTAGACAAGCTGCAGAGTAGCACAAAATGTCGATTCGTTAGGGTGATCTTGGTTTACTATTCACTATGCTTAGACATTACACGTCCATCTTAGCCGATCGTCATGGGCTAGCATTGGCATTTGCAAAGGGGTGGATCTAGCGAGGAAGATTACTGCATACTACTAAGATTTTTTTAATTAAAAAGTTAACCCTTAGACAAGCTACAGAGTAGCACAATATGTCGATTCGTTAGGGTGATCTTGGTTTACTATTCACTATGGTTAGACATTACACGTCCATGTTAGCCGATCTTCATGGGCTAGCATTGGGCATTTGCAAAGGGGTGTATCTATCGAGGAAGATTACTGCATACTACTAAGATTTTTTAATTAAAAGTTAACCCTTAGCCAAGCTACAGAGTAGCAGAATATGTCGATTCGTTAGGGTGATCTTGGTTTACTATTCACTATGCTTAGACATTACAGGTCCATCTTAGCCGCTCGTCATGGGCTAGCATTGGGCATTTGCAAAGGGGTGGATCTATCGAGGAAGATTACTGCATACTACTAAGATTTTTTAATTAAAAAGTTAACCCTTAGCCAAGCTACAGAGTAGCAGAATATGTCGATTCGTTAGGGTGATCTTGGTTTACTATTCACTATGCTTAGACATTACAGGTCCATCTTAGCCGATCGTCATGGGCTAGCATTGAGCATTTGCAAAGGGGTAGATCTATCAAGGAATGTTACTGCATGCTACTAAGATTTTTTAATTAAAAAGATAACCCTTAGACAAGCTGCAGAGTAGCACAATATGTCGATTCGTTAGGGTGATCTTGGTTTACTATTCACTATGCTTAGACATTACACGTCCATCTTAGCCGATCGTCATGGGCTAGCATTGGGCATTTGCAAAGGGGTGGATCTATCGAGGAAGGTTACTGCATACTACTAAGATTTTTTTAATTAAAAAGTTAACCCTTAGACAAGCTACAGAGTAGCACAATATGTCCATTCGTTAGGGTGATCTTGGTTTATTGTTCACTATGGTTAGACATTACACGTCCGTGTTAGCCGATCGTCATGGGCTAGCATTGAGCATTTGCAAAGGGGTAGATTTTCAAGGAATGTTACTGCTGCTACTAAGATTTTTTTAATTAAAAAGTTAACCCTTAGCCAAGCTACAGAGTAGCACAATATGTCGATTCGTTAGGGTGATCTTGGTTTACTATTCACTATGGTTAGACATTACACGTCCGTGTTAGCCGATCGTCATGGGCTAGCATTGAGCATTTGAAAAGGGGTGGATCTATCGAGGAATATTATTGCATACTAGTAAGATTTTTTTAATTAAAAAGTTAACCCTTAGCCAAGCTACAGAGTAGCAGAATATGTCGATTCGTTAGGGTGATCTTGGTTTACTATTCACTATGCTTAGACATTACAGGTCCATCTTAGCCGATCGTCATGGGCTAGCATTGAGCATTTGAAAAGGGGTGGATCTATCGAGGAATATTATTGCATACTAGTAAGATCTTTTAATTAAAAAGTTAACCCTTAGACAAGCTACAGAGTAGCACAATATGTCGAATCGTTAGGGTGATCTTGGTTTCCTATTCACTATGGTTAGACATTACACGTCCGTGTTAGCCGATCGTCATGGGCTAGCATTGAGCATTTGGAAAAGGGGTGGATCTATCGAGGAATATTATTGCATACTAGTAAGATTTTTTAATTAAAAAGTTAACCCTTAGACAAGCTACAGAGTAGCACAATATGTCGATTCGTTAGGGTGATCTTGGTTTCCTATTCACTATGGTTAGACATTACACGTCCGTGTTAGCCGATCGTCATGGGCTAGCATTGAGCATTTGCAAAGGGGTAGATCTATCAAGGAATGTTACTGCATGCTACTAAGATTTTTTTAATTAAAAAGATAACCCTTAGACAAGCTGCAGAGTAGCACAATATGTCGATTCGTTAGGGTGATCTTGGTTTACTATTCACTATGCTTAGACATTACACGTCCATCTTAGCCGATCGTCATGGGCTAGCATTGGGCATTTGCAAAGGGGTGGATCTAGCGAGGAAGATTATTGCATACTACTAAGATTTTTTTAATTAAAAAGTTAACCCTTAGACAAGCTACAGAGTAGCACCATATGTCGATTCGTTAGGGTGATCTTGGTTACTATTCACTATGGTTAGACATTACACGTCCATCTTAGCCGATCGTCATGGGCTAGCATTGGGCATTTGCAAAGGGGTGGATCTATCGAGGAATATTATTGCATACTAGTAAGATCTTTTTAATTAAAAAGTTAACCCTTAGACAAGCTACAGAGTAGCACAATATGTCGATTCGTTAGGGTGATCTTGGTTTCCTATTCACTATGGTTAGACATTACACGTCCGTGTTAGCCGATCGTCATGGGCTAGCATTGAGCATTTGAAAAGGGGTGGATCTATCGAGGAATATTATTGCATACTAGTAAGATTTTTTTAATTAAAAAGTTAACCCTTAGACAAGCTACAGAGTAGCACAATATGTCGATTCGTTAGGGTGATCTTGGTTTCCTATTCACTATGGTTAGACATTACACGTCCGTGTTAGCCGATCGTCATGGGCTAGCATTGAGCATTTGCAAAGGGGTAGATCTATCAAGGAATGTTACTGCATGCTACTAAGATTTTTTTAATTAAAAAGATAACCCTTAGACAAGCTGCAGAGTAGCACAATATGTCGATTCGTTAGGGTGATCTTGGTTTACTATTTCACTATGCTTAGACATTACACGTCCATCTTAGCCGATCGTCATGGGCTAGCATTGGGCATTTGCAAAGGGGTGGATCTAGCGAGGAAGATTATTGCATACTACTAAGATTTTTTAATTAAAAAGTTAACCCTTAGACAAGCTACAGAGTAGCACCATATGTCGATTCGTTAGGGTGATCTTGGTTACTATTCACTATGGTTAGACATTACACGTCCATCTTAGCCGATCGTCATGGGCTAGCATTGGGCATTTGCAAAGGGGTGGATCTATCGAGGAATATTATTGCATACTAGTAAGATCTTTTTAATTAAAAAGTTAACCCTTAGACAAGCTACAGAGTAGCACAATATGTCGATTCGTTAGGGTGATCTTGGTTTTCCTATTCACTATGGTTAGACATTACACGTCCGTGTTAGCCGATCGTCATGGGCTAGCATTGAGCATTTGAAAAGGGTGGATCTATCGAGGAATATTATTGCATACTAGTAAGATTTTTTTAATTAAAAAGTTAACCCTTAGACAAGCTACAGAGTAGCACAATATGTCGATTCGTTAGGGTGATCTTGTTTCCTATTCACTATGGTTAGACATTACACGTCCGTGTTAGCCGATCGTCATGGGCTAGCATTGAGCATTTGCAAAGGGGTAGATCTATCAAGAATGTTACTGCATGCTACTAAGATTTTTTTAATTAAAAAGATAACCCTTAGACAAGCTGCAGAGTAGCACAATATGTCGATTCGTTAGGGTGATCTTGGTTACTATTCACTATGCTTAGACATTACACGTCCATCTTAGCCGATCGTCATGGGCTAGCATTGGGCATTTGCAAAGGGGTGGATCTAGCGAGGAAGATTATTGCATACTACTAAGATTTTTTTAATTAAAAAGTTAACCCTTAGACAAGCTACAGAGTAGCACCATATGTCGATTCGTTAGGGTGATCTTGGTTTACTATTCACTATGGTTAGACATTACACGTCCATGTTAGCCGATCTTCATGGGCTAGCATTGGGCATTTGCAAAGGGGTGTATCTATCGAGGAAGATTACTGCATACTACTAAGATTTTTTTAATTAAAAAGTTAACCCTTAGCCAAGCTACAGAGTAGCAGAATATGTCGATTTGTTAGGGTGATCTTGGTTTACTATTCACTATGCTTAGACATTACAGGTCCATCTTAGCCGATCGTCATGGGCTAGCATTGGGCATTTGCAAGGGGTGGATCTATCGAGGAAGATTACTGCATACTACTAAGATTTTTTTAATTAAAAAGTTAACCTTAGCCAAGCTACAGAGTAGCAGAATATGTCGATTCGTTAGGGTGATCTTGGTTTACTATTCACTATGCTTAGACATTACAGGTCCATCTTAGCCGATCGTCATGGGCTAGCATTGAGCATTTGAAAAGGGGTGGATCTATCGAGGAATATTATTGCATACTAGTAAGATCTTTTAAATTAAAAAGTTAACCCTTAGACAAGCTACAGAGTAGCACAATATGTCCATTCGTTAGGGTGATCTTGGTTTATTGTTCACTATGGTTAGACATTACACGTCCGTGTTAGCCGATCGTCATGGGCTAGCATTGAGCATTTGCAAAGGGGTAGATTTTCAAGGAATGTTACTGCTGCTACTAAGATTTTTTTAATTAAAAAGTTAACCCTTAGCCAAGCTACAGAGTAGCACAATATGTCGATTCGTTAGGGTGATCTTGGTTTACTATTCACTATGGTTAGACATTACACGTCCATGTTAGCCGATCTTCATGGGCTAGCATTGGGCATTTGCAAAGGGGTGTATCTATCGAGGAAGATTACTGCATACTACTAAGATTTTTTTAATTAAAAAGTTAACCCTTAGCCAAGCTACAGAGTAGCAGAATATGTCGATTCGTTAGGGTGATCTTGGTTTACTATTCACTATGCTTAGACATTACAGGTCCATCTTAGCCGATCGTCATGGGCTAGCATTGAGCATTTGAAAAGGGGTGGATCTATCGAGGAATATTATTGCATAATAGTAAGATCTTTTTAATTAAAAAGTTAACCCTTAGACAAGCTACAGAGTAGCACAATATGTCGAATCGTTAGGGTGATCTTGGTTTCCTATTCACTATGGTTAGACATTACACGTCCGTGTTAGCCGATCGTCATGGGCTAGCATTGAGCATTTGAAAAGGGGTGGATCTATCGAGGAATATTATTGCATACTAGTAAGATTTTTTTAATTAAAAAGTTAACCCTTAGACAAGCTACAGAGTAGCACAATATGTCGATTCGTTAGGGTGATCTTGGTTTCCTATTCACTATGGTTAGACATTACACGTCCGTGTTAGCCGATCGTCATGGGCTAGCATTGAGCATTTGCAAAGGGGTAGATCTATCAAGGAATGTTACTGCATGCTACTAAGATTTTTTTAATTAAAAAGATAACCCTTAGACAAGCTGCAGAGTAGCACAATATGTCGATTCGTTAGGGTGATCTTGGTTACTATTCACTATGCTTAGACATTACACGTCCATCTTAGCCGATCGTCATGGGCTAGCATTGGGCATTTGCAAAGGGGTGGATCTATCGAGGAAGATTACTGCATACTACTAAGATTTTTTTAATTAAAAAGTTAACCCTTAGACAAGCTACAGAGTAGCACAATATGTCCATTCGTTAGGGTGATCTTGGTTTATTGTTCACTATGGTTAGACATTACACGTCCGTGTTAGCCGATCGTCATGGGCTAGCATTGAGCATTTGCAAAGGGGTAGATTTTCAAGGAAATGTTACTGCTGCTACTAAGATTTTTTTAATTAAAAAGTTAACCCTTAGCCAAGCTACAGAGTAGCACAATATGTCGATTCGTTAGGGTGATCTTGGTTTACTATTCACTATGGTTAGACATTACACGTCCATGTTAGCCGATCTTCATGGGCTAGCATTGGGCATTTGCAAAGGGGTGTATCTATCGAGGAAGATTACTGCATACTACTAAGATTTTTTTAATTAAAAGTTAACCCTTAGCCAAGCTACAGAGTAGCAGAATATGTCGATTCGTTAGGGTGATCTTGGTTTACTATTCACTATGCTTAGACATTACAGGTCCATCTTAGCCGATCGTCATGGCTAGCATTGAGCATTTGAAAAGGGGTGGATCTATCGAGGAATATTATTGCATACTAGTAAGATCTTTTTAATTAAAAAGTTAACCCTTAGACAAGCTACAGAGTAGCACAATATGTCGATTCGTTAGGGTGATCTTGGTTTCCTATTCACTATGGTTAGACATTACACGTCCGTGTTAGCCGATCGTCATGGGCTAGCATTGAGCATTTGAAAAGGGGTGGATCTATCGAGGAATATTATTGCATACTAGTAAGATTTTTTTAATTAAAAAGTTAACCCTTAGACAAGCTACAGAGTAGCACAATATGTCGATTCGTTAGGGTGATCTTGGTTTACTATTCACTATGCTTAGACATTACACGTCCATCTTAGCCGATCGTCATGGCTAGCATTGGGCATTTGCAAAGGGGTGGATCTATCGAGGAATATTATTGCATACTTAAGATCTTTTTAATTAAAAAGTTAACCCTTAGACAAGCTACAGAGTAGCACAATATGTCGATTCGTTAGGGTGATCTTGGTTTACTATTCACTATGGTTAGACATTACACGTCCATGTTAGCCGATCTTCATGGGCTAGCATTGGGCATTTGCAAAGGGGTGTATCTATCGAGGAAGATTACTGCATACTACTAAGATTTTTTTAATTAAAAAGTTAACCCTTAGCCAAGCTACAGAGTAGCAGAATATGTCGATTCGTTAGGGTGATCTTGGTTTACTATTCACTATGCTTAGACATTACAGGTCCATCTTAGCCGATCGTCATGGGCTAGCATTGGGCATTTGCAAAGGGGTGGATCTACCGAGGAAGATTACTGCATACTACTAAGATTTTTTTAATTAAAAAGTTAACCCTTAGCCAAGCTACAGAGTAGCAGAATATGTCGATTCGTTAGGGTGATCTTGGTTTACTATTCACTATGCTTAGACATTACAGGTCCATCTTAGCCGATCGTCATGGGCTAGCATTGAGCATTTGCAAAGGGGTAGATCTATCAAGGAATGTTACTGCATGCTACTAAGATTTTTTTAATTAAAAAGATAACCCTTAGACAAGCTGCAGAGTAGCACAATATGTCGATTCGTTAGGGTGATCTTGGTTTACTATTCACTATGCTTAGACATTACACGTCCATCTTAGAAGATCGTCATGGGCTAGCATTGGGCATTTGCAAAGGGGTGGATCTATCGAGGAAGATTACTGCATACTACTAAGATTTTTTTAATTAAAAAGTTAACCCTTAGACAAGCTACAGAGTAGCACAATATGTCCATTCGTTAGGGTGA
This sequence comes from Mesoplodon mirus, assembly GCF_964341445.2. Taxonomy (NCBI): domain Eukaryota; kingdom Metazoa; phylum Chordata; class Mammalia; order Artiodactyla; family Ziphiidae; genus Mesoplodon; species Mesoplodon mirus. The sequence goes on along the minus strand of NW_028294122.1, from coordinate 26,400 downwards.
TCTTGGTTTATTGTTCACTATGGTTAGACATTACACGTCCGTGTTAGCCGATCGTCATGGGCTAGCATTGAGCATTTGCAAAGGGGTAGATTTTCAAGGAATGTTACTGCTGCTACTAAGATTTTTTTAATTAAAAAGTTAACCCTTAGCCAAGCTACAGAGTAGCACAATATGTCGATTCGTTAGGGTGATCTTGGTTTACTATTCACTATGGTTAGACATTACACGTCCATGTTAGCCGATCTTCATGGCTAGCATTGGGCATTTGCAAAGGGGTGTATCTATCGAGGAAGATTACTGCATACTACTAAGATTTTTTTAATTAAAAAGTTAACCCTTAGCCAAGCTACAGAGTAGCAGAATATGTCGATTCGTTAGGGTGATCTTGGTTTACTATTCACTATGCTTAGACATTACAGGTCCATCTTACCGATCGTCATGGGCTAGCATTGAGCATTTGAAAAGGGGTGGATCTATCGAGGAATATTATTGCATACTAGTAAGATCTTTTTAATTAAAAAGTTAACCCTTAGCCAAGCTACAGAGTAGCAGAATATGTCGATTCGTTAGGGTGATTCTTGGTTTACTATTCACTATGCTTAGACATTACAGGTCCATCTTACCGATCGTCATGGGCTAGCATTGAGCATTTGAAAAGGGGTGGATCTATCGAGGAATATTATTGCATACTAGTAAGATCTTTTTAATTAAAAGTTAACCCTTAGACAAGCTACAGAGTAGCACAATATGTCGATTCGTTAGGGTGATCTTGGTTTCCTATTCACTATGGTTAGACATTACACGTCCGTGTTAGCCGATCGTCATGGGCTAGCATTGAGCATTTGAAAAGGGGTGGATCTATCGAGGAATATTATTGCATACTAGTAAGATTTTTTAATTAAAAAGTTAACCCTTAGACAAGCTACAGAGTAGCACAATATGTCGATTCGTTAGGGTGATCTTGGTTTCCTATTCACTATGGTTAGACATTACACGTCCGTGTTAGCCGATCGTCATGGGCTAGCATTGAGCATTTGAAAAGGGGTGGGATCTATCGAGGAATATTATTGCATACTAGTAAGATTTTTTTAATTAAAAAGTTAACCCTTAGACAAGCTACAGAGTAGCACAATATGTCGATTCGTTAGGGTGATCTTGGTTTCCTATTCACTATGGTTAGACATTACACGTCCGTGTTAGCCGATCGTCATGGGCTAGCATTGAGCATTTGCAAAGGGGTAGATCTATCAAGGAATGTTACTGCATGCTACTAAGATTTTTTAATTAAAAAGATAACCCTTAGACAAGCTGCAGAGTAGCACAATATGTCGATTCGTTAGGGTGATCTTGGTTTCCTATTCACTATGGTTAGACATTACACGTCCGTGTTAGCCGATCGTCATGGGCTAGCATTGAGCATTTGCAAAGGGGTAGATTTTCAAGGAATGTTACTGCTGCTACTAAGATTTTTTTAATTAAAAAGTTAACCTTAGCCAAGCTACAGAGTAGCACAATATGTCGATTCGTTAGGGTGATCTTGGTTTACTATTCACTATGGTTAGACATTACACGTCCATGTTAGCCGATCTTCATGGGCTAGCATTGGGCATTTGCAAAGGGGTGTATCTATCGAGGAAGATTACTGCATACTACTAAGATTTTTTTAATTAAAAAGTTAACCCTTAGCCAAGCTACAGAGTAGCAGAATATGTCGATTCGTTAGGGTGATCTTGGTTTACTATTCACTATGCTTAGACATTACAGGTCCATCTTACCCGATCGTCATGGGCTAGCATTGAGCATTTGAAAAGGGGTGGATCTATCGAGGAATATTATTGCATACTAGTAAGATCTTTTTAATTAAAAAGTTAACCCTTAGCCAAGCTACAGAGTAGCAGAATATGTCGATTCGTTAGGGTGATCTTGGTTTACTATTCACTATGCTTAGACATTACAGGTCCATCTTACCCGATCGTCATGGGCTAGCATTGAGCATTTGAAAAGGGGTGGATCTATCGAGGAATATTATTGCATACTAGTAAGATCTTTTTAATTAAAAAGTTAACCCTTAGACAAGCTACAGAGTAGCACAATATGTCGATTCGTTAGGGTGATCTTGGTTTCCTATTCACTATGGTTAGACATTACACGTCCGTGTTAGCCGATCGTCATGGGCTAGCTTGAGCATTTGAAAAGGGGTGGATCTATCGAGGAATATTATTGCATACTAGTAAGATTTTTTTAATTAAAAAGTTAACCCTTAGACAAGCTACAGAGTAGCACAATATGTCGATTCGTTAGGGTGATCTTGGTTTCCTATTCACTATGGTTAGACATTACACGTCCGTGTTAGCCGATCGTCATGGGCTAGCATTGAGCATTTGAAAAGGGGTGGATCTATCGAGGAATATTATTGCATACTAGTAAGATTTTTTTAATTAAAAAGTTAACCCTTAGACAAGCTACAGAGTAGCACAATATGTCGATTCGTTAGGGTGATCTTGGTTTCCTATTCACTATGGTTAGACATTACACGTCCGTGTTAGCCGATCGTCATGGGCTAGCATTGAGCATTTGCAAAGGGGTAGATCTATCAAGGAATGTTACTGCATGCTACTAAGATTTTTTTAATTAAAAGATAACCCTTAGACAAGCTGCAGAGTAGCACAAAATGTCGATTCGTTAGGGTGATCTTGGTTTACTATTCACTATGCTTAGACATTACACGTCCATCTTAGCCGATCGTCATGGGCTAGCATTGGGCATTTGCAAAGGGGTGGATCTAGCGAGGAAGATTACTGCATACTACTAAGATTTTTTTAATTAAAAAGTTAACCCTTAGACAAGCTACAGAGTAGCACAATATGTCGATTCGTTAGGGTGATCTTGGTTTACTATTCACTATGCTTAGACATTACAGGTCCATCTTAGCCGCTCGTCATGGGCTAGCATTGGGCATTTGCAAAGGGGTGGATCTATCGAGGAAGATTACTGCATACTACTAAGATTTTTTTAATTAAAAAGTTAACCCTTAGCCAAGCTACAGAGTAGCAGAATATGTCGATTCGTTAGGGTGATCTTGGTTTACTATTCACTATGCTTAGACATTACAGGTCCATCTTAGCCGATCGTCATGGGCTAGCATTGAGCATTTGCAAAGGGGTAGATCTATCAAGGAATGTTACTGCATGCTACTAAGATTTTTTTAATTAAAAAGATAACCCTTAGACAAGCTGCAGAGTAGCACAATATGTCGATTCGTTAGGGTGATCTTGGTTTACTATTCACTATGCTTAGACATTACAGGTCCATCTTAGCCGATCGTCATGGGCTAGCATTGAGCATTTGAAAAGGGGTGGATCTATCGAGGAATATTATTGCATACTAGTAAGATCTTTTTAATTAAAAAGTTAACCCTTAGACAAGCTACAGAGTAGCACAATATGTCGAATCGTTAGGGTGATCTTGGTTTCCTATTCACTATGGTTAGACATTACACGTCCGTGTTAGCCGATCGTCATGGGCTAGCATTGAGCATTTGAAAAGGGGTGGATCTATCGAGGAATATTATTGCATACTAGTAAGATTTTTTTAATTAAAAAGTTAACCCTTAGACAAGCTACAGAGTAGCACAATATGTCGATTCGTTAGGGTGATCTTGGTTTCCTATTCACTATGGTTAGACATTACACGTCCGTGTTAGCCGATCGTCATGGGCTAGCATTGAGCATTTGCAAAGGGGTAGATCTATCAAGGAATGTTACTGCATGCTACTAAGATTTTTTTAATTAAAAAGATAACCCTTAGACAAGCTGCAGAGTAGCACAATATGTCGATTCGTTAGGGTGATCTTGGTTTACTATTCACTATGCTTAGACATTACACGTCCATCTTAGCCGATCGTCATGGGCTAGCATTGGGCATTTGCAAAGGGGTGGATCTAGCGAGGAAGATTATTGCATACTACTAAGATTTTTTTAATTAAAAAGTTAACCCTTAGACAAGCTACAGAGTAGCACCATATGTCGATTCGTTAGGGTGATCTTGGTTTACTATTCACTATGGTTAGACATTACACGTCCATCTTAGCCGATCGTCATGGGCTAGCATTGGGCATTTGCAAAGGGGTGGATCTATCGAGGAATATTATTGCATACTAGTAAGATCTTTTTAATTAAAAAGTTAACCCTTAGACAAGCTACAGAGTAGCACAATATGTCGATTCGTTAGGGTGATCTTGGTTTCCTATTCACTATGGTTAGACATTACACGTCCGTGTTAGCCGATCGTCATGGGCTAGCATTGAGCATTTGAAAAGGGGTGGATCTATCGAGGAATATTATTGCATACTAGTAAGATTTTTTTAATTAAAAAGTTAACCCTTAGACAAGCTACAGAGTAGCACAATATGTCGATTCGTTAGGGTGATCTTGGTTTCCTATTCACTATGGTTAGACATTACACGTCCGTGTTAGCCGATCGTCATGGGCTAGCATTGAGCATTTGCAAAGGGGTAGATCTATCAAGGAATGTTACTGCATGCTACTAAGATTTTTTTAATTAAAAAGATAACCCTTAGACAAGCTGCAGAGTAGCACAATATGTCGATTCGTTAGGGTGATCTTGGTTTACTATTCACTATGCTTAGACATTACACGTCCATCTTAGCCGATCGTCATGGGCTAGCATTGGGCATTTGCAAAGGGGTGGATCTAGCGAGGAAGATTATTGCATACTACTAAGATTTTTTTAATTAAAAAGTTAACCCTTAGACAAGCTACAGAGTAGCACCATATGTCGATTCGTTAGGGTGATCTTGGTTTACTATTCACTATGGTTAGACATTACACGTCCATGTTAGCCGATCTTCATGGGCTAGCATTGGGCATTTGCAAAGGGGTGTATCTATCGAGGAAGATTACTGCATACTACTAAGATTTTTTTAATTAAAAAGTTAACCCTTAGCCAAGCTACAGAGTAGCAGAATATGTCGATTTGTTAGGGTGATCTTGGTTTACTATTCACTATGCTTAGACATTACAGGTCCATCTTAGCCGATCGTCATGGGCTAGCATTGGGCATTTGCAAAGGGGTGGATCTATCGAGGAAGATTACTGCATACTACTAAGATTTTTTAATTAAAAAGTTAACCCTTAGCCAAGCTACAGAGTAGCAGAATATGTCGATTCGTTAGGGTGATCTTGGTTTACTATTCACTATGCTTAGACATTACAGGTCCATCTTAGCCGATCGTCATGGGCTAGCATTGAGCATTTGAAAAGGGGTGGATCTATCGAGGAATATTATTGCATACTAGTAAGATCTTTTTAATTAAAAAGTTAACCCTTAGACAAGCTACAGAGTAGCACAATATGTCCATTCGTTAGGGTGATCTTGGTTTATTGTTCACTATGGTTAGACATTACACGTCCGTGTTAGCCGATCGTCATGGGCTAGCATTGAGCATTTGCAAAGGGGTAGATTTTCAAGGAATGTTACTGCTGCTACTAAGATTTTTTTAATTAAAAAGTTAACCCTTAGCCAAGCTACAGAGTAGCACAATATGTCGATTCGTTAGGGTGATCTTGGTTTACTATTCACTATGGTTAGACATTACACGTCCATGTTAGCCGATCTTCATGGGCTAGCATTGGGCATTTGCAAAGGGGTGTATCTATCGAGGAAGATTACTGCATACTACTAAGATTTTTTTAATTAAAAAGTTAACCCTTAGCCAAGCTACAGAGTAGCAGAATATGTCGATTCGTTAGGGTGATCTTGGTTTACTATTCACTATGCTTAGACATTACAGGTCCATCTTAGCCGATCGTCATGGGCTAGCATTGAGCATTTGAAAAGGGGTGGATCTATCGAGGAATATTATTGCATACTAGTAAGATCTTTTTAATTAAAAAGTTAACCCTTAGACAAGCTACAGAGTAGCACAATATGTCGAATCGTTAGGGTGATCTTGGTTTCCTATTCACTATGGTTAGACATTACACGTCCGTGTTAGCCGATCGTCATGGGCTAGCATTGAGCATTTGAAAAGGGGTGGATCTATCGAGGAATATTATTGCATACTAGTAAGATTTTTTTAATTAAAAAGTTAACCCTTAGACAAGCTACAGAGTAGCACAATATGTCGATTCGTTAGGGTGATCTTGGTTTCCTATTCACTATGGTTAGACATTACACGTCCGTGTTAGCCGATCGTCATGGGCTAGCATTGAGCATTTGCAAAGGGGTAGATCTATCAAGGAATGTTACTGCATGCTACTAAGATTTTTTTAATTAAAAAGATAACCCTTAGACAAGCTGCAGAGTAGCACAATATGTCGATTCGTTAGGGTGATCTTGGTTTACTATTCACTATGCTTAGACATTACACGTCCATCTTAGCCGATCGTCATGGGCTAGCATTGGGCATTTGCAAAGGGGTGGATCTATCGAGGAAGATTACTGCATACTACTAAGATTTTTTTAATTAAAAAGTTAACCCTTAGACAAGCTACAGAGTAGCACAATTGTCCATTCGTTAGGGTGATCTTGGTTTATTGTTCACTATGGTTAGACATTACACGTCCGTGTTAGCCGATCGTCATGGGCTAGCATTGAGCATTTGCAAAGGGGTAGATTTTCAAGGAATGTTACTGCTGCTACTAAGATTTTTTTAATTAAAAAGTTAACCCTTAGCCAAGCTACAGAGTAGCACAATATGTCGATTCGTTAGGGTGATCTTGGTTTACTATTCACTATGGTTAGACATTACACGTCCATGTTAGCCGATCTTCATGGGCTAGCATTGGGCATTTGCAAAGGGGTGTATCTATCGAGGAAGATTACTGCATACTACTAAGATTTTTTTAATTAAAAAGTTAACCCTTAGCCAAGCTACAGAGTAGCAGAATATGTCGATTCGTTAGGGTGATCTTGGTTTACTATTCACTATGCTTAGACATTACAGGTCCATCTTAGCCGATCGTCATGGGCTAGCATTGAGCATTTGAAAAGGGGTGGATCTATCGAGGAATATTATTGCATACTAGTAAGATCTTTTTAATTAAAAAGTTAACCCTTAGACAAGCTACAGAGTAGCACAATATGTCGATTCGTTAGGGTGATCTTGGTTTCCTATTCACTATGGTTAGACATTACACGTCCGTGTTAGCCGATCGTCATGGGCTAGCATTGAGCATTTGAAAAGGGGTGGATCTATCGAGGAATATTATTGCATACTAGTAAGATTTTTTTAATTAAAAAGTTAACCCTTAGACAAGCTACAGAGTAGCACAATATGTCGATTCGTTAGGGTGATCTTGGTTTACTATTCACTATGCTTAGACATTACACGTCCATCTTAGCCGATCGTCATGGGCTAGCATTGGGCATTTGCAAAGGGGTGGATCTATCGAGGAATATTATTGCATACTAGTAAGATCTTTTTAATTAAAAAGTTAACCCTTAGACAAGCTACAGAGTAGCACAATATGTCGATTCGTTAGGGTGATCTTGGTTTACTATTCACTATGGTTAGACATTACACGTCCATGTTAGCCGATCTTCATGGGCTAGCATTGGGCATTTGCAAAGGGGTGTATCTATCGAGGAAGATTACTGCATACTACTAAGATTTTTTTAATTAAAAAGTTAACCCTTAGCCAAGCTACAGAGTAGCAGAATATGTCGATTCGTTAGGGTGATCTTGGTTTACTATTCACTATGCTTAGACATTACAGGTCCATCTTAGCCGATCGTCATGGGCTAGCATTGGGCATTTGCAAAGGGGTGGATCTACCGAGGAAGATTACTGCATACTACTAAGATTTTTTTAATTAAAAAGTTAACCCTTAGCCAAGCTACAGAGTAGCAGAATATGTCGATTCGTTAGGGTGATCTTGGTTTACTATTCACTATGCTTAGACATTACAGGGCCATCTTAGCCGATCGTCATGGGCTAGCATTGAGCATTTGCAAAGGGGTAGATCTATCAAGGAATGTTACTGCATGCTACTAAGATTTTTTTAATTAAAAAGATAACCCTTAGACAAGCTGCAGAGTAGCACAATATGTCGATTCGTTAGGGTGATCTTGGTTTACTATTCACTATGCTTAGACATTACACGTCCATCTTAGAAGATCGTCATGGGCTAGCATTGGGCATTTGCAAAGGGGTGGATCTATCGAGGAAGATTACTGCATACTACTAAGATTTTTTTAATTAAAAAGTTAAACCTTAGACAAGCTACAGAGTAGCACAATATGTCCATTCGTTAGGGTGATCTTGGTTTATTGTTCACTATGGTTAGACATTACACGTCCGTGTTAGCCGATCGTCATGGGCTAGCATTGAGCATTTGCAAAGGGGTAGATTTTCAAGGAATGTTACTGCTGCTACTAAGATTTTTTTAATTAAAAAGTTAACCCTTAGCCAAGCTACAGAGTAGCACAATATGTCGATTCGTTAGGGTGATCTTGGCTTACTATTCACTATGGTTAGACATTACACGTCCATGTTAGCCGATCTTCATGGGCTAGCATTGGGCATTTGCAAAGGGGTGTATCTATCGAGGAAGATTACTGCATACTACTAAGATTTTTTTAATTAAAAAGTTAACCCTTAGCCAAGCTACAGAGTAGCAGAATATGTCGATTCGTTAGGGTGATCTTGGTTTACTATTCACTATGCTTAGACATTACAGGTCCATCTTACCCGATCGTCATGGGCTAGCATTGAGCATTTGAAAAGGGGTGGATCTATCGAGGAATATTATTGCATACTAGTAAGATCTTTTTAATTAAATAGTTAACCCTTAGACAAGCTACAGAGTAGCACAATATGTCGATTCGTTAGGGTGATCTTGGTTTCCTATTCACTATGGTTAGGCATTACACGTCCGTGTTAGCCGATCGTCATGGGCTAGCATTGAGCATTTGAAAAGGGGTGGATCTATCGAGGAATATTATTGCATACTAGTAAGATTTTTTTAATTAAAAAGTTAACCCTTAGACAAGCTACAGAGTAGCACAATATGTCGATTCGTTAGGGTGATCTTGGTTTCCTATTCACTATGGTTAGACATTACACGTCCGTGTTAGCCGATCGTCATGGGCTAGCATTGAGCATTTGAAAAGGGGTGGATCTATCGAGGAATATTATTGCATACTAGTAAGATTTTTTTAATTAAAAAGTTAACCCTTAGACAAGCTACAGAGTAGCACAATATGTCGATTCGTTAGGGTGATCTTGGTTTCCTATTCACTATGGTTAGACATTATACGTCCGTGTTAGCCGATCGTCATGGGCTAGCATTGAGCATTTGCAAAGGGGTAGATCTATCAAGGAATGTTACTGCATGCTACTAAGATTTTTTTAATTAAAAAGATAACCCTTAGACAAGCTGCAGAGTAGCACAATATGTCGATTCGTTAGGGTGATCTTGGTTTACTATTCACTATGCTTAGACATTACACGTCCATCTTAGCCGATCGTCATGGGCTAGCATTGGGCATTTGCAAAGGGGTGGATCTAGCGAGGAAGATTACTGCATACTACTAAGATTTTTTTAATTAAAAAGTTAACCCTTAGACAAGCTACAGAGTAGCACAATATGTCGATTCGTTAGGGTGATCTTGGTTTACTATTCACTATGGTTAGACATTACACGTCCATGTTAGCCGATCTTCATGGGCTAGCATTGGGCATTTGCAAAGGGGTGTATCTATCGAGGAAGATTACTGCATACTACTAAGATTTTTTTAATTAAAAAGTTAACCCTTAGCCAAGCTACAGAGTAGCAGAATATGTCGATTCGTTAGGGTGATCTTGGTTTACTATTCACTATGCTTAGACATTACAGGTCCATCTTAGCCGATCGTCATGGGCTAGCATTGGGCATTTGCAAAGGGGTGGATCTACCGAGGAAGATTACTGCATACTACTAAGATTTTTTTAATTAAAAAGTTAACCCTTAGCCAAGCTACAGAGTAGCAGAATATGTCGATTCGTTAGGGTGATCTTGGTTTACTATTCACTATGCTTAGACATTACAGGTCCATCTTAGCCGATCGTCATGGGCTAGCATTGAGCATTTGCAAAGGGGTAGATCTATCAAGGAATGTTACTGCATGCTACTAAGATTTTTTTAATTAAAAAGATAACCCTTAGACAAGCTGCAGAGTAGCACAATATGTCGATTCGTTAGGGTGATCTTGGTTTACTATTCACTATGCTTAGACATTACACGTCCATCTTAGAAGATCGTCATGGGCTAGCATTGGGCATTTGCAAAGGGGTGGATCTATCGAGGAAGATTACTGCATACTACTAAGATTTTTTTAATTAAAAAGTTAACCCTTAGACAAGCTACAGAGTAGCACAATATGTCCATTCGTTAGGGTGATCTTGGTTTATTGTTCACTATGGTTAGACATTACACGTCCGTGTTAGCCGATCGTCATGGGCTAGCATTGAGCATTTGCAAAGGGGTAGATTTTCAAGGAATGTTACTGCTGCTACTAAGATTTTTTTAATTAAAAAGTTAACCCTTAGCCAAGCTACAGAGTAGCACAATATGTCGATTCGTTAGGGTGATCTTGGTTTACTATTCACTATGGTTAGACATTACACGTCCATGTTAGCCGATCTTCATGGGCTAGCATTGGGCATTTGCAAAGGGGTGTATCTATCGAGGAAGATTACTGCATACTACTAAGATTTTTTTAATTAAAAAGTTAACCCTTAGCCAAGCTACAGAGTAGCAGAATATGTCGATTCGTTAGGGTGATCTTGGTTTACTATTCACTATGCTTAGACATTACAGGTCCATCTTACCCGATCGTCATGGGCTAGCATTGAGCATTTGAAAAGGGGTGGATCTATCGAGGAATATTATTGCATACTAGTAAGATCTTTTTAATTAAAAAGTTAACCCTTAGCCAAGCTACAGAGTAGCAGAATATGTCGATTCGTTAGGGTGATCTTGGTTTACTATTCACTATGCTTAGACATTACAGGTCCATCTTACCCGATCGTCATGGGCTAGCATTGAGCATTTGAAAAGGGGTGGATCTATCGAGGAATATTATTGCATACTAGTAAGATCTTTTTAATTAAAAAGTTAACCCTTAGACAAGCTACAGAGTAGCACAATATGTCGATTCGTTAGGGTGATCTTGGTTTCCTATTCACTATGGTTAGACATTACACGTCCGTGTTAGCCGATCGTCATGGGCTAGCATTGAGCATTTGAAAAGGGGTGGATCTATCGAGGAATATTATTGCATACTAGTAAGATTTTTTTAATTAAAAAGTTAACCCTTAGACAAGCTACAGAGTAGCACAATATGTCGATTCGTTAGGGTGATCTTGGTTTCCTATTCACTATGGTTAGACATTACACGTCCGTGTTAGCCGATCGTCATGGGCTAGCATTGAGCATTTGAAAAGGGGTGGATCTATCGAGGAATATTATTGCATACTAGTAAGATTTTTTTAATTAAAAAGTTAACCCTTAGACAAGCTACAGAGTAGCACAATATGTCGATTCGTTAGGGTGATCTTGGTTTCCTATTCACTATGGTTAGACATTACACGTCCGTGTTAGCCGATCGTCATGGGCTAGCATTGAGCATTTGCAAAGGGGTAGATCTATCAAGGAATGTTACTGCATGCTACTAAGATTTTTTTAATTAAAAAGATAACCCTTAGACAAGCTGCAGAGTAGCACAAAATGTCGATTCGTTAGGGTGATCTTGGTTTACTATTCACTATGCTTAGACATTACACGTCCATCTTAGCCGATCGTCATGGGCTAGCATTGGGCATTTGCAAAGGGGTGGATCTAGCGAGGAAGATTACTGCATACTACTAAGATTTTTTTAATTAAAAAGTTAACCCTTAGACAAGCTACAGAGTAGCACAATATGTCGATTCGTTAGGGTGATCTTGGTTTACTATTCACTATGGTTAGACATTACACGTCCATGTTAGCCGATCTTCATGGGCTAGCATTGGGCATTTGCAAAGGGGTGTATCTATCGAGGAAGATTACTGCATACTACTAAGATTTTTTAAATTAAAAAGTTAACCCTTAGCCAAGCTACAGAGTAGCAGAATATGTCGATTCGTTAGGGTGATCTTGGTTTACTATTCACTATGCTTAGACATTACAGGTCCATCTTAGCCGCTCGTCATGGGCTAGCATTGGGCATTTGCAAAGGGGTGGATCTATCGAGGAAGATTACTGCATACTACTAAGATTTTTTTAATTAAAAAGTTAACCCTTAGCCAAGCTACAGAGTAGCAGAATATGTCGATTCGTTAGGGTGATCTTGGTTTACTATTCACTATGCTTAGACATTACAGGTCCATCTTAGCCGATCGTCATGGGCTAGCATTGAGCATTTGCAAAGGGGTAGATCTATCAAGGAATGTTACTGCATGCTACTAAGATTTTTTTAATTAAAAAGATAACCCTTAGACAAGCTGCAGAGTAGCACAATATGTCGATTCGTTAGGGTGATCTTGGTTTACTATTCACTATGCTTAGACATTACACGTCCATCTTAGCCGATCGTCATGGGCTAGCATTGGGCATTTGCAAAGGGGTGGATCTATCGAGGAATATTATTGCATACTAGTAAGATTTTTTTAATTAAAAAGTTAACCCTTAGACAAGCTACAGAGTAGCACAATATGTCGATTCGTTAGGGTGATCTTGGTTTCCTATTCACTATGGTTAGACATTACACGTCCGTGTTAGCCGATCGTCATGGGCTAGCATTGAGCATTTGCAAAGGGGTAGATCTATCAAGGAATGTTACTGCATGCTACTAAGATTTTTTTAATTAAAAAGATAACCCTTAGACAAGCTGCAGAGTAGCACAATATGTCGATTCGTTAGGGTGATCTTGGTTTACTATTCACTATGCTTAGACATTACACGTCCATCTTAGCCGATCGTCATGGGCTAGCATTGGGCATTTGCAAAGGGGTGGATCTAGCGAGGAAGATTATTGCATACTACTAAGATTTTTTTAATTAAAAAGTTAACCCTTAGACAAGCTACAGAGTAGCACCATATGTCGATTCGTTAGGGTGATCTTGGTTTACTATTCACTATGGTTAGACATTACACGTCCATGTTAGCCGATCTTCATGGGCTAGCATTGGGCATTTGCAAAGGGGTGTATCTATCGAGGAAGATTACTGCATACTACTAAGATTTTTTTAATTAAAAAGTTAACCCTTAGCCAAGCTACAGAGTAGCAGAATATGTCGATTCGTTAGGGTGATCTTGGTTTACTATTCACTATGCTTAGACATTACAGGTCCATCTTAGCCGATCGTCATGGGCTAGCATTGGGCATTTGCAAAGGGGTGGATCTATCGAGGAAGATTACTGCACACTACTAAGATTTTTTTAATTAAAAAGTTAACCCTTAGCCAAGCTACAGAGTAGCAGAATATGTCGATTCGTTAGGGTGATCTTGGTTTACTATTCACTATGCTTAGACATTACAGGTCCATCTTAGCCGATCGTCATGGGCTAGCATTGAGCATTTGAAAAGGGGTGGATCTATCGAGGAATATTATTGCATACTAGTAAGATCTTTTTAATTAAAAAGTTAACCCTTAGACAAGCTACAGAGTAGCACAATATGTCGATTCGTTAGGGTGATCTTGGTTTCCTATTCACTATGGTTAGACATTACACGTCCGTGTTAGCCGATCGTCATGGGCTAGCATTGAGCATTTGAAAAGGGGTGGATCTATCGAGGAATATTATTGCATACTAGTAAGATTTTTTAATTAAAAAGTTAACCCTTAGACAAGCTGCAGAGTAGCACAATATGTCGATTCGTTAGGGTGATCTTGGTTTACTATTCACTATGCTTAGACATTACACGTCCATCTTAGCCGATCGTCATGGGCTAGCATTGGGCATTTGCAAAGGGGTGGATCTATCGAGGAAGATTACTGCATACTACTGAGATTTTTTTAATTAAAAAGTTAACCCTTAGACAAGCTACAGAGTAGCACAATATGTCGATTCGTTAGGGTGATCTTGGTTTACTATTCACTATGCTTAGACATTACAGGTCCATCTTAGCCGATCGTCATGGGCTAGCATTGAGCATTTGAAAAGGGGTGGATCTATCGAGGAATATTATTGCATACTAGTAAGATTTTTTAATTAAAAAGTTAACCCTTAGACAAGCTGCAGAGTAGCACAATATGTCGATTCGTTAGGGTGATCTTGGTTTACTATTCACTATGCTTAGACATTACACGTCCGTGTTAGCCGATCGTCATGGGCTAGCATTGAGCATTTGCAAAGGGGTAGATCTATCAAGGAATGTTACTGCATGCTACTAAGATTTTTTTAATTAAAAAGATAACCCTTAGACAAGCTGCAGAGTAGCACAATATGTCGATTCGTTAGGGTGATCTTGGTTTACTATTCACTATGCTTAGACATTACACGTCCATCTTAGCCGATCGTCATGGGCTAGCATTGGGCATTTGCAAAGGGGTGGATCTATCGAGGAAGATTACTGCATACTACTGAGATTTTTTTAATTAAAAAGTTAACCCTTAGACAAGCTACAGAGTAGCACAATATGTCGATTCGTTAGGGTGATCTTGGTTTACTATTCACTATGGTTAGACATTACACGTCCATGTTAGCCGATCTTCATGGGCTAGCATTGGGCATTTGCAAAGGGGTGTATCTATCGAGGAAGATTACTGCATACTACTAAGATTTTTTTAATTAAAAAGTTAACCCTTAGCCAAGCTACAGAGTAGCAGAATATGTCGATTCGTTAGGGTGATCTTGGTTTACTATTCACTATGCTTAGACATTACAGGTCCATCTTAGCCGATCGTCATGGGCTAGCATTGGGCATTTGCAAAGGGGTGGATCTATCGAGGAAGATTACTGCATACTACTAAGATTTTTTTAATTAAAAAGTTAACCCTTAGACAAGCTACAGAGTAGCACAATATGTCGATTCGTTAGGGTGATCTTGGTTTCCTATTCACTATGGTTAGACATTACACGTCCGTGTTAGCCGATCGTCATGGGCTAGCATTGAGCATTTGCAAAGGGGTAGATTTTCAAGGAATGTTACTGCTGCTACTAAGATTTTTTTAATTAAAAAGTTAACCCTTAGCCAAGCTACAGAGTAGCACAATATGTCGATTCGTTAGGGTGATCTTGGTTTACTATTCACTATGGTTAGACATTACACGTCCATGTTAGCCGATCTTCATGGGCTAGCATTGGGCATTTGCAAAGGGGTGTATCTATCGAGGAAGATTACTGCATACTACTAAGATTTTTTTAATTAAAAAGTTAACCCTTAGCCAAGCTACAGAGTAGCAGAATATGTCGATTCGTTAGGGTGATCTTGGTTTACTATTCACTATGCTTAGACATTACAGGTCCATCTTAGCCGATCGTCATGGGCTAGCATTGAGCATTTGAAAAGGGGTGGATCTATCGAGGAATATTATTGCATACTAGTAAGATCTTTTTAATTAAAAAGTTAACCCTTAGACAAGCTACAGAGTAGCACAATATGTCGATTCGTTAGGGTGATCTTGGTTTCCTATTCACTATGGTTAGACATTACACGTCCATCTTAGCCGATCGTCATGGGCTAGCATTGGGCATTTGCAAAGGGGTGGATCTATCGAGGAAGATTACTGCATACTACTAAGATTTTTTTAATTAAAAAGTTAACCCTTAGCCAAGCTACAGAGTAGCAGAATATGTCGATTCGTTAGGGTGATCTTGGTTTACTATTCACTATGCTTAGACATTACAGGTCCATCTTAGCCGATCGTCATGGGCTAGCATTGGGCATTTGCAAAGGGGTGGATCTATCGAGGAAGGTTACTGCATACTACTAAGATTTTTTTAATTAAAAAGTTAACCCTTAGACAAGCTACAGAGTAGCACAATATGTCCATTCGTTAGGGTGATCTTGGTTTATTGTTCACTATGGTTAGACATTACACGTCCGTGTTAGCCGATCGTCATGGGCTAGCATTGAGCATTTGCAAAGGGGTAGATTTTCAAGGAATGTTACTGCTGCTACTAAGATTTTTTTAATTAAAAAGTTAACCCTTAGCCAAGCTACAGAGTAGCACAATATGTCGATTCGTTAGGGTGATCTTGGTTTCCTATTCACTATGGTTAGACATTACACGTCCGTGTTAGCCGATCGTCATGGGCTAGCATTGAGCATTTGCAAAGGGGTAGATCTATCAAGGAATGTTACTGCATGCTACTAAGATTTTTTTAATTAAAAAGATAACCCTTAGACAAGCTGCAGAGTAGCACAATATGTCGATTCGTTAGGGTGATCTTGGTTTACTATTCACTATGCTTAGACATTACACGTCCATCTTAGCCGATCGTCATGGGCTAGCATTGGGCATTTGCAAAGGGGTGGATCTATCGAGGAAGATTACTGCATACTACTAAGATTTTTTTAATTAAAAAGTTAACCCTTAGCCAAGCTACAGAGTAGCAGAATATGTCGATTCGTTAGGGTGATCTTGGTTTACTATTCACTATGCTTAGACATTACAGGTCCATCTTAGCCGATCGTCATGGGCTAGCATTGGGCATTTGCAAAGGGGTGGATCTATCGAGGAAGGTTACTGCATACTACTAAGATTTTTTTAATTAAAAAGTTAACCCTTAGACAAGCTACAGAGTAGCACAATATGTCCATTCGTTAGGGTGATCTTGGTTTATTGTTCACTATGGTTAGACATTACACGTCCGTGTTAGCCGATCGTCATGGGCTAGCATTGAGCATTTGCAAAGGGGTAGATTTTCAAGGAATGTTACTGCTGCTACTAAGATTTTTTTAATTAAAAAGTTAACCCTTAGACAAGCTACAGAGTAGCACAATATGTCGATTCGTTAGGGTGATCTTGGTTTCCTATTCACTATGGTTAGACATTACACGTCCGTGTTAGCCGATCGTCATGGGCTAGCATTGAGCATTTGAAAAGGGGTGGATCTATCGAGGAATATTATTGCATACTAGTAAGATTTTTTTAATTAAAAAGTTAACCCTTAGACAAGCTACAGAGTAGCACAATATGTCGATTCGTTAGGGTGATCTTGGTTTCCTATTCACTATGGTTAGACATTATACGTCCGTGTTAGCCGATCGTCATGGGCTAGCATTGAGCATTTGCAAAGGGGTAGATCTATCAAGGAATGTTACTGCATGCTACTAAGATTTTTTTAATTAAAAAGATAACCCTTAGACAAGCTGCAGAGTAGCACAATATGTCGATTCGTTAGGGTGATCTTGGTTTACTATTCACTATGCTTAGACATTACACGTCCATCTTAGCCGATCGTCATGGGCTAGCATTGGGCATTTGCAAAGGGGTGGATCTAGCGAGGAAGATTACTGCATACTACTAAGATTTTTTTAATTAAAAAGTTAACCCTTAGACAAGCTACAGAGTAGCACAATATGTCGATTCGTTAGGGTGATCTTGGTTTACTATTCACTATGGTTAGACATTACACGTCCATGTTAGCCGATCTTCATGGGCTAGCATTGGGCATTTGCAAAGGGGTGTATCTATCGAGGAAGATTACTGCATACTACTAAGATTTTTTTAATTAAAAAGTTAACCCTTAGCCAAGCTACAGAGTAGCAGAATATGTCGATTCGTTAGGGTGATCTTGGTTTACTATTCACTATGCTTAGACATTACAGGTCCATCTTAGCCGATCGTCATGGGCTAGCATTGGGCATTTGCAAAGGGGTGGATCTACCGAGGAAGATTACTGCATACTACTAAGATTTTTTTAATTAAAAAGTTAACCCTTAGCCAAGCTACAGAGTAGCAGAATATGTCGATTCGTTAGGGTGATCTTGGTTTACTATTCACTATGCTTAGACATTACAGGTCCATCTTAGCCGATCGTCATGGGCTAGCATTGAGCATTTGCAAAGGGGTAGATCTATCAAGGAATGTTACTGCATGCTACTAAGATTTTTTTAATTAAAAAGATAACCCTTAGACAAGCTGCAGAGTAGCACAATATGTCGATTCGTTAGGGTGATCTTGGTTTACTATTCACTATGCTTAGACATTACACGTCCATCTTAGAAGATCGTCATGGGCTAGCATTGGGCATTTGCAAAGGGGTGGATCTATCGAGGAAGATTACTGCATACTACTAAGATTTTTTTAATTAAAAAGTTAACCCTTAGACAAGCTACAGAGTAGCACAATATGTCCATTCGTTAGGGTGATCTTGGTTTATTGTTCACTATGGTTAGACATTACACGTCCGTGTTAGCCGATCGTCATGGGCTAGCATTGAGCATTTGCAAAGGGGTAGATTTTCAAGGAATGTTACTGCTGCTACTAAGATTTTTTTAATTAAAAAGTTAACCCTTAGCCAAGCTACAGAGTAGCACAATATGTCGATTCGTTAGGGTGATCTTGGTTTACTATTCACTATGGTTAGACATTACACGTCCATGTTAGCCGATCTTCATGGGCTAGCATTGGGCATTTGCAAAGGGGTGTATCTATCGAGGAAGATTACTGCATACTACTAAGATTTTTTTAATTAAAAAGTTAACCCTTAGCCAAGCTACAGAGTAGCAGAATATGTCGATTCGTTAGGGTGATCTTGGTTTACTATTCACTATGCTTAGACATTACAGGTCCATCTTACCCGATCGTCATGGGCTAGCATTGAGCATTTGAAAAGGGGTGGATCTATCGAGGAATATTATTGCATACTAGTAAGATCTTTTTAATTAAAAAGTTAACCCTTAGCCAAGCTACAGAGTAGCAGAATATGTCGATTCGTTAGGGTGATCTTGGTTTACTATTCACTATGCTTAGACATTACAGGTCCATCTTACCCGATCGTCATGGGCTAGCATTGAGCATTTGAAAAGGGGTGGATCTATCGAGGAATATTATTGCATACTAGTAAGATCTTTTTAATTAAAAAGTTAACCCTTAGACAAGCTACAGAGTAGCACAATATGTCGATTCGTTAGGGTGATCTTGGTTTCCTATTCACTATGGTTAGACATTACACGTCCGTGTTAGCCGATCGTCATGGGCTAGCATTGAGCATTTGAAAAGGGGTGGATCTATCGAGGAATATTATTGCATACTAGTAAGATTTTTTTAATTAAAAAGTTAACCCTTAGACAAGCTACAGAGTAGCACAATATGTCGATTCGTTAGGGTGATCTTGGTTTCCTATTCACTATGGTTAGACATTACACGTCCGTGTTAGCCGATCGTCATGGGCTAGCATTGAGCATTTGAAAAGGGGTGGATCTATCGAGGAATATTATTGCATACTAGTAAGATTTTTTTAATTAAAAAGTTAACCCTTAGACAAGCTACAGAGTAGCACAATATGTCGATTCGTTAGGGTGATCTTGGTTTCCTATTCACTATGGTTAGACATTACACGTCCGTGTTAGCCGATCGTCATGGGCTAGCATTGAGCATTTGCAAAGGGGTAGATCTATCAAGGAATGTTACTGCATGCTACTAAGATTTTTTTAATTAAAAAGATAACCCTTAGACAAGCTGCAGAGTAGCACAAAATGTCGATTCGTTAGGGTGATCTTGGTTTACTATTCACTATGCTTAGACATTACACGTCCATCTTAGCCGATCGTCATGGGCTAGCATTGGGCATTTGCAAAGGGGTGGATCTAGCGAGGAAGATTACTGCATACTACTAAGATTTTTTTAATTAAAAAGTTAACCCTTAGACAAGCTACAGAGTAGCACAATATGTCGATTCGTTAGGGTGATCTTGGTTTACTATTCACTATGGTTAGACAT
The DNA here is from genome assembly GCF_964341445.2 of Mesoplodon mirus. Classification (NCBI taxonomy): domain Eukaryota; kingdom Metazoa; phylum Chordata; class Mammalia; order Artiodactyla; family Ziphiidae; genus Mesoplodon; species Mesoplodon mirus. The sequence continues at coordinate 6,521 of NW_028294122.1, read as the reverse complement.
TACACGTCCATGTTAGCCGATCTTCATGGGCTAGCATTGGGCATTTGCAAAGGGGTGTATCTATCGAGGAAGATTACTGCATACTACTAAGATTTTTTAAATTAAAAAGTTAACCCTTAGCCAAGCTACAGAGTAGCAGAATATGTCGATTCGTTAGGGTGATCTTGGTTTACTATTCACTATGCTTAGACATTCACGTCCATCTTAGCCGATCGTCATGGGCTAGCATTGGGCATTTGCAAAGGGGTGGATCTAGCGAGGAAGATTATTGCATACTACTAAGATTTTTTTAATTAAAAAGTTAACCCTTAGACAAGCTACAGAGTAGCACCATATGTCGATTCGTTAGGGTGATCTTGGTTTACTATTCACTATGGTTAGACATTACACGTCCATGTTAGCCGATCTTCATGGGCTAGCATTGGGCATTTGCAAAGGGGTGTATCTATCGAGGAAGATTACTGCATACTACTAAGATTTTTTTAATTAAAAAGTTAACCCTTAGCCAAGCTACAGAGTAGCAGAATATGTCGATTCGTTAGGGTGATCTTGGTTTACTATTCACTATGCTTAGACATTACAGGTCCATCTTAGCCGATCGTCATGGGCTAGCATTGGGCATTTGCAAAGGGGTGGATCTATCGAGGAAGATTACTGCATACTACTAAGATTTTTTTAATTAAAAAGTTAACCCTTAGCCAAGCTACAGAGTAGCAGAATATGTCGATTCGTTAGGGTGATCTTGGTTTACTATTCACTATGCTTAGACATTACAGGTCCATCTTAGCCGATCGTCATGGGCTAGCATTGAGCATTTGAAAAGGGGTGGATCTATCGAGGAATATTATTGCATACTAGTAAGATCTTTTTAATTAAAAAGTTAACCCTTAGACAAGCTACAGAGTAGCACAATATGTCGATTCGTTAGGGTGATCTTGGTTTCCTATTCACTATGGTTAGACATTACACGTCCGTGTTAGCCGATCGTCATGGGCTAGCATTGAGCATTTGAAAAGGGGTGGATCTATCGAGGAATATTATTGCATACTAGTAAGATTTTTTAATTAAAAAGTTAACCCTTAGACAAGCTACAGAGTAGCACAATATGTCGATTCGTTAGGGTGATCTTGGTTTCCTATTCACTATGGTTAGACATTACACGTCCGTGTTAGCCGATCGTCATGGGCTAGCATTGAGCATTTGCAAAGGGGTAGATCTATCAAGGAATGTTACTGCATGCTACTAAGATTTTTTTAATTAAAAAGATAACCCTTAGACAAGCTGCAGAGTAGCACAATATGTCGATTCGTTAGGGTGATCTTGGTTTACTATTCACTATGCTTAGACATTACACGTCCATCTTAGCCGATCGTCATGGGCTAGCATTGGGCATTTGCCAAGGGGTGGATCTATCGAGGAAGATTACTGCATACTACTGAGATTTTTTTAATTAAAAAGTTAACCCTTAGACAAGCTACAGAGTAGCACAATATGTCGATTCGTTAGGGTGATCTTGGTTTACTATTCACTATGGTTAGACATTACACGTCCATGTTAGCCGATCTTCATGGGCTAGCATTGGGCATTTGCAAAGGGGTGTATCTATCGAGGAAGATTACTGCATACTACTAAGATTTTTTTAATTAAAAAGTTAACCCTTAGCCAAGCTACAGAGTAGCAGAATATGTCGATTCGTTAGGGTGATCTTGGTTTACTATTCACTATGCTTAGACATTACAGGTCCATCTTAGCCGATCATCATGGGCTAGCATTGGGCATTTGCAAAGGGGTGGATCTATCGAGGAAGATTACTGCATACTACTAAGATTTTTTTAATTAAAAAGTTAACCCTTAGACAAGCTACAGAGTAGCACAATATGTCGATTCGTTAGGGTGATCTTGGTTTCCTATTCACTATGGTTAGACATTACACGTCCGTGTTAGCCGATCGTCATGGGCTAGCATTGAGCATTTGAAAAGGGGTGGATCTATCGAGGAATATTATTGCATACTAGTAAGATCTTTTTAATTAAAAAGTTAACCCTTAGACAAGCTACAGAGTAGCACAATATGTCGATTCGTTAGGGTGATCTTGGTTTCCTATTCACTATGGTTAGACATTACACGTCCGTGTTAGCCGATCGTCATGGGCTAGCATTGAGCATTTGAAAAGGGGTGGATCTATCGAGGAATATTATTGCATACTAGTAAGATTTTTTAATTAAAAAGTTAACCCTTAGACAAGCTACAGAGTAGCACAATATGTCGATTCGTTAGGGTGATCTTGGTTTCCTATTCACTATGGTTAGACATTACACGTCCGTGTTAGCCGATCGTCATGGGCTAGCATTGAGCATTTGCAAAGGGGTAGATCTATCAAGGAATGTTACTGCATGCTACTAAGATTTTTTTAATTAAAAAGATAACCCTTAGACAAGCTGCAGAGTAGCACAATATGTCGATTCGTTAGGGTGATCTTGGTTTACTATTCACTATGCTTAGACATTACACGTCCATCTTAGCCGATCGTCATGGGCTAGCATTGGGCATTTGCCAAGGGGTGGATCTATCGAGGAAGATTACTGCATACTACTGAGATTTTTTTAATTAAAAAGTTAACCCTTAGACAAGCTACAGAGTAGCACAATATGTCGATTCGTTAGGGTGATCTTGGTTTACTATTCACTATGGTTAGACATTACACGTCCATGTTAGCCGATCTTCATGGGCTAGCATTGGGCATTTGCAAAGGGGTGTATCTATCGAGGAAGATTACTGCATACTACTAAGATTTTTTTAATTAAAAAGTTAACCCTTAGCCAAGCTACAGAGTAGCAGAATATGTCGATTCGTTAGGGTGATCTTGGTTTACTATTCACTATGCTTAGACATTACAGGTCCATCTTAGCCGATCATCATGGGCTAGCATTGGGCATTTGCAAAGGGGTGGATCTATCGAGGAAGATTACTGCATACTACTAAGATTTTTTTAATTAAAAAGTTAACCCTTAGACAAGCTACAGAGTAGCACAATATGTCGATTCGTTAGGGTGATCTTGGTTTCCTATTCACTATGGTTAGACATTACACGTCCGTGTTAGCCGATCGTCATGGGCTAGCATTGAGCATTTGCAAAGGGGTAGATTTTCAAGGAATGTTACTGCTGCTACTAAGATTTTTTTAATTAAAAAGTTAACCCTTAGCCAAGCTACAGAGTAGCACAATATGTCGATTCGTTAGGGTGATCTTGGTTTACTATTCACTATGGTTAGACATTACACGTCCATGTTAGCCGATCTTCATGGGCTAGCATTGGGCATTTGCAAAGGGGTGTATCTATCGAGGAAGATTACTGCATACTACTAAGATTTTTTTAATTAAAAAGTTAACCCTTAGCCAAGCTACAGAGTAGCAGAATATGTCGATTCGTTAGGGTGATCTTGGTTTACTATTCACTATGCTTAGACATTACAGGTCCATCTTAGCCGATCGTCATGGGCTAGCATTGAGCATTTGAAAAGGGGTGGATCTATCGAGGAATATTATTGCATACTAGTAAGATCTTTTTAATTAAAAAGTTAACCCTTAGACAAGCTACAGAGTAGCACAATATGTCGATTCGTTAGGGTGATCTTGGTTTCCTATTCACTATGGTTAGACATTACACGTCCATCTTAGCCGATCGTCATGGGCTAGCATTGGGCATTTGCAAAGGGGTGGATCTATCGAGGAAGATTACTGCATACTACTAAGATTTTTTTAATTAAAAAGTTAACCCTTAGCCAAGCTACAGAGTAGCAGAATATGTCGATTCGTTAGGGTGATCTTGGTTTACTATTCACTATGCTTAGACATTACAGGTCCATCTTAGCCGATCGTCATGGGCTAGCATTGGGCATTTGCAAAGGGGTGGATCTATCGAGGAAGGTTACTGCATACTACTAAGATTTTTTTAATTAAAAAGTTAACCATTAGACAAGCTACAGAGTAGCACAATATGTCCATTCGTTAGGGTGATCTTGGTTTATTGTTCACTATGGTTAGACATTACACGTCCGTGTTAGCCGATCGTCATGGGCTAGCATTGAGCATTTGCAAAGGGGTAGATTTTCAAGGAATGTTACTGCTGCTACTAAGATTTTTTTAATTAAAAAGTTAACCCTTAGCCAAGCTACAGAGTAGCACAATATGTCGATTCGTTAGGGTGATCTTGGTTTCCTATTCACTATGGTTAGACATTACACGTCCGTGTTAGCCGATCGTCATGGGCTAGCATTGAGCATTTGCAAAGGGGTAGATCTATCAAGGAATGTTACTGCATGCTACTAAGATTTTTTTAATTAAAAAGATAACCCTTAGACAAGCTGCAGAGTAGCACAATATGTCGATTCGTTAGGGTGATCTTGGTTTACTATTCACTATGCTTAGACATTACACGTCCATCTTAGCCGATCGTCATGGGCTAGCATTGGGCATTTGCAAAGGGGTGGATCTATCGAGGAAGATTACTGCATACTACTAAGATTTTTTTAATTAAAAAGTTAACCCTTAGCCAAGCTACAGAGTAGCAGAATATGTCGATTCGTTAGGGTGATCTTGGTTTACTATTCACTATGCTTAGACATTACAGGTCCATCTTAGCCGATCGTCATGGGCTAGCATTGGGCATTTGCAAAGGGGTGGATCTATCGAGGAAGGTTACTGCATACTACTAAGATTTTTTTAATTAAAAAGTTAACCCTTAGACAAGCTACAGAGTAGCACAATATGTCCATTCGTTAGGGTGATCTTGGTTTATTGTTCACTATGGTTAGACATTACACGTCCGTGTTAGCCGATCGTCATGGGCTAGCATTGAGCATTTGCAAAGGGGTAGATTTTCAAGGAATGTTACTGCTGCTACTAAGATTTTTTTAATTAAAAAGTTAACCCTTAGCCAAGCTACAGAGTAGCACAATATGTCGATTCGTTAGGGTGATCTTGGTTTACTATTCACTATGGTTAGACATTACACGTCCATGTTAGCCGATCTTCATATGCTAGCATTGGGCATTTGCAAAGGGGTGTATCTATCGAGGAAGATTACTGCATACTACTAAGATTTTTTTAATTAAAAAGTTAACCCTTAGCCAAGCTACAGAGTAGCAGAATATGTCGATTCGTTAGGGTGATCTTGGTTTACTATTCACTATGCTTAGACATTACAGGTCCATCTTAGCCGATCGTCATGGGCTAGCATTGAGCATTTGAAAAGGGGTGGATCTATCGAGGAATATTATTGCATACTAGTAAGATCTTTTTAATTAAAAAGTTAACCCTTAGACAAGCTACAGAGTAGCACAATATGTCGAATCGTTAGGGTGATCTTGGTTTCCTATTCACTATGGTTAGACATTACACGTCCGTGTTAGCCGATCGTCATGGGCTAGCATTGAGCATTTGAAAAGGGGTGGATCTATCGAGGAATATTATTGCATACTAGTAAGATTTTTTTAATTAAAAAGTTAACCCTTAGACAAGCTACAGAGTAGCACAATATGTCCATTCGTTAGGGTGATCTTGGTTTCCTATTCACTATGGTTAGACATTACACGTCCGTGTTAGCCGATCGTCATGGGCTAGCATTGAGCATTTGCAAAGGGGTAGATCTATCAAGGAATGTTACTGCATGCTACTAAGATTTTTTTAATTAAAAAGATAACCCTTAGACAAGCTGCAGAGTAGCACAATATGTCGATTCGTTAGGGTGATCTTGGTTTACTATTCACTATGCTTAGACATTACACGTCCATCTTAGCCGATCGTCATGGGCTAGCATTGGGCATTTGCAAAGGGGTGGATCTAGCGAGGAAGATTATTGCATACTACTAAGATTTTTTTAATTAAAAAGTTAACCCTTAGACAAGCTACAGAGTAGCTCCATATGTCGATTCGTTAGGGTTATCTTGGTTTACTATTCACTATGGTTAGACATTACACGTCCATCTTAGCCGATCGTCATGGGCTAGCATTGGGCATTTGCAAAGGGGTGGATCTATCGAGGAATATTATTGCATACTAGTAAGATCTTTTTAATTAAAAAGTTAACCCTTAGACAAGCTACAGAGTAGCACAATATGTCGATTCGTTAGGGTGATCTTGGTTTCCTATTCACTATGGTTAGACATTACACGTCCGTGTAAGCCGATCGTCATGGGCTAGCATTGAGCATTTGAAAAGGGGTGGATCTATCGAGGAATATTATTGCATACTAGTAAGATTTTTTTAATTAAAAAGTTAACCCTTAGACAAGCTACAGAGTAGCACAATATGTCGATTCGTTAGGGTGATCTTGGTTTCCTATTCACTATGCTTAGACATTACAGGTCCATCTTAGCCGATCGTCATGGGCTAGCATTGGGCATTTGCAAAGGGGTGGATCTATCGAGGAAGGTTACTGCATACTACTAAGATTTTTTTAATTAAAAAGTTAACCCTTAGACAAGCTACAGAGTAGCACAATATGTCCATTCGTTAGGGTG
>NW_028294123.1:0-35687 GCF_964341445.2 Mesoplodon mirus | reverse complement strand
AATGTCCCAATACTGCTTCAGGCATCTTTATGAACTCTTCTGTGGTTGAGTGGAACCTTGTACATCGAGGGTGTTTAAAATATTTTTGATAAATTGAGTCAAGTGAGAGAATATTCATCTTTCTGGGATCATACGGTGAGGTGGGGAGAAAGTCACCAATTTCTTAAAAGCTAATTATTAAAACAACATAGAAGCAATCTGTTTTATAGCTGTTAATCACACCTGAGCATGTTTGCCCTCTAGTGCCTTATTCAACTTGCGTAGATGGTCGTTCTGTGAACTGGTTTCAGTAAAAGGATGTAGTTGTTCTTCTACCTGCTTAACTTTTATCTAGAGGGAAAACAGAAGAATAAACAAACAAGTCTCATTAAAGATATCTATATCTATATCTATATCTATATACACACACACACACACACACACACACACACACACACTCCAAAACAGAAAAAAAAGATGTCACAAGTTTTGCAGAAAAAAATCACAGAAAATCCTTAAAACTTGTAAAAAGCGATCCTGTTTTTCTAATGATGCTATTTCAACTAAAATAGCTATTTCAACAAATAAAATAGGCTATAGCCCTATACATGTACTGAGATAATTCATTTGGTTTATAGCATTTATGGAAACTCCAAATTAACATGACTCATGAATATAACAGTGAGACTTTGTGGGTAAAATATTTCAATTTTAAAGAAATTGTGGTATCTAGTATTCAAAACCCTTTCTGAGTACGGATAATTAGAATTGTCAGTATGTAAGGAGACAAGAGTCTTGTGTTTACCCACAGAGAATTACGAAATTTGAATTAACAGAATTCTTATAGGCTGAATTATATTTGAAAACTAACTCATAAAGCTGACTACTCACATCTTTCACTTTAAAGAAAAGATGATTTGGGGGAATAAAATCATTAATATTTACTCACAAATCTCCAAATTGTGTGTTTTTCTACATTTTCTTCCTCTTATTCCCAACCCTCTCAATACAAATCGACAATTAACATTACTGAGCTTATCTCTGAATCAGAAAAAAATTCATCCAAAATTTTTAATTTAAATCAACCTTCTCCTCTCTCAGTATCTTTTCTTGTTTCCCACCTCTGAAGGGCAAACTCCTCTTGGTTGTAGCCACTGATTGTTTTCAAGAACTGTTAAAATTTGAGTGCTAATACTTCGTTTTTTTTTTAGAAAGGCTACATGAAAACACATTTTGTCTTAGGAAATCTCTCTTGTTCCATCAGCAGAATCCTTTTTCTCATCTTTGCCTGTTTCTGGTGCTCTTTTCCACAGTGTACAGTATAAAACATGTTCCATGGCTCCCCCTTAAGTGTATTCACTTAAGGTTCAGAATTAGAATGGCTGCCTCTAAAGAGAGGTATTGATGCAACACTTATTCTCACTTTAAACGGAAGCAAACTGCTGTTAACCTTAGAACTCAGTGGAAAATAATGATGAACACTCAAGAATTTTCGATTTGCCTCTCTTCAAACAAAACACAGAATATCCTTGTTCCACAATATTTCTCAGGTAACTTACGCTACCCCCAGCCTCAGAGTACTCAATAAAATGCCCTGAAACTTGTCAGATGGCATGTTCTCATCTATAAAGCACTTTACTTTTTATACTGGGTTTCTTTTTTGGAAGAACTTCTAATTCAGGACACTGAAATGGGGAAGAACACAGAAGCAAATAAATCCTGCTGCCCTCAGAGATCTGATGTCCCTGTGTCATTAAAATCCAAGTAGCTTCCACAGCTAGCTTACCAGGCAGTCTCGGAAATACCAGTATTTAGGTCAAGGTCATATCCTCCTACTGTTTCAAATGATCTAAATATATATAGATACATATTTTTAAAAATTGAGGTAGACTTGATTTATAATATGATGTAAGTTTCAACTATACAACATAGGGATTCACAATTTTTAAAGATTATACTCCATTTATAGTTATTATAAAATATCGGCTATATTCCATGTAATGTACAATATATCCTTGTAGCTTATTTTATACACAGTAGTCTGTACTTCTTAATCTCCTACCCTAATATTGCCCCTTACATATATTTTCTAATATAAAACTATAAAAACATAACACTATAGAAACTGTGGGACACCTAAGAAATGGATGAAAAGGAACGTTTTGTGTGTGTGTGTGTGTGTGTGTGTGTGGTACGCAGGCCTCTCACTGTCGTGGCCTCTCCCGTTGCGGAGCACAGGCTCCGGACACGCAGGCTCAGCGGCCATGGCTCACGGGCCCAGCCGCTCCGCGGCACGTGGGATCTTCCCGGACCGGGGCACGAACCCGCGTCCCCTGCATCGGCAGGCGGACTCTCAACCACTGCGCCACCAGGGAAGCCCTTCACCATTTTTTTAACCTGCATTCATCTGTGTATGCACACATGCACATAGCTCTATGTAATTTGACCCCATGCACTTATTCCTGTGATCACGACAACCAAGATACAGAACTGCTCCACTGCCGCAAAGAACTCACTTGTGCTACTTCTCTGTGTTCACACCCTCCCCAAAACTCATCCCGTGTCCCCTGGCAACAGTAATTTGTTCTCTATTGCTACTGTTTTTGTCATTTCAAGAATGTTATTTTAAACATTTAAAAATAATTAATTTTCGTATAATACATTCACATTTTTTAAAACAGCCTTACTGAGATATAGTTGAAATACAATAAGCTATGTATATTTAAAGTGTACAATTTTGATATATGTATAAACCATAATCATGATAATGAACACTTCCATTATCCCAAAAGTTCCCTTATGCCTCTTTGTAATTTCCCCCACTTCTTTTTTTTTTTTTTTTTTTTTTAAATTTATTTACTTATTTATTTTTGGGCTGCGTTGGGTCTTCGTTGCTGCACGCAGGCTTTCTCTTGTTGTGGCGAGCGGGGGCTACTCTTTGTTGTGGTGCACGGGCTTTTCATTGCCATGGCTTCTCTTGTGGAGCATGGGCTCTAGCTGCGTGGGCTTCAGTAGTTGTGGCGTGCGGGCTCAGTAGTGTGGCTCACGGGGTCTAGAGCGCAAGCTCAGTAGTTGTGATGAACGGGGTTAGTTGCTCCGCGGCATGTGGGATCTTCCTGGACCAGGGCTTGAACCCGTGTTCCCTCCATTGGCAGGCGGATTCTTAACCACTGCGCCACCAGGGAAGCCCTCCCCCACTTCTATATCTCCCTGTTCCTACACATCCACCCAAGGCTACCACTGACCTGTTTTCTGTCACAATCAATTCACTTTTATTTCCTAGAATTTTATATAAATGAAATCATATTTGATGTACTCATTTTTGAATGATTTTCCACTCAGCGCAATTATTGTGAGATTCACTCACTCTTCTTTATATATCAATACTTCTTCCTTTCTGTTGCTGAATAGTGTTCTGCTGAACACTGGAGTTGTTCCAGTTTTAAGCTGTTACAAGTAGAGCTGCTCTGGGCAGTTGTATACAGATCTTCGTGTAGATATATGCTTTCATTTATCTTTGGTGAATGCATAGGAGTGGACTGGCTGGGTTGTATGGTAGTAGTATGTCTCACTTTTAAAGAAACTACCAAACTATTTTCCAGAGTGGCTGAGTGATTTTACATTCCCTTCAGCAATGTATGAGAGTTCCTCCACATCTTCACTAACACTTGGGGTAATCAGTTTTTCAATCTTAGACATCCTAATAGTGTGTGGTAGTACCTCACTGCAGTTTTAATTTGCATTTCCCTAATGACTGATGTTTAACATCTTTTCAGGTGCTTATTTATCATCCGTATATCTTTTTTGGTGAAACGTGTGTTCACCAAATAAATAAAATACTTTGCACCTTTTTTTTTCGGATTGTTTTTCCTTCTTAGTGAGTTTTGAGAGTTTTTAATAAACTGTGGAGACAAGACCTGTTTCAGGTATGTGATTTGAAAATGTTTTTTTTTTCCCCCCAGCCTGTAGCTTTTCATTTTCTTAACAATGTCTTTGAAGAGCATACGTTGTCAATGTTACATTTTTTTCCTTTATGGATCATGCTTTTGATGTCAAATCTAAGAAATCTTAGTGTAATCCAAGATCACAATGGTTTCATCCTATGTTTCAGAAGTTTTACAGTGTTAAGTTTTACCTTTAGGGCTTTCATCCATTTTGAGTTAATTTTTATATATGGTAAGAGGTATGGATCAAAGGTATTTTGTTTTTTTGTTTCTGCATATGATACCCAATTGCTTTAGCACATTTGTTGAAAAGACCATCCTTTCTCTACTTTTACTTCTGTTGAAAATAAAATGTTCATAAAATTTTTCTGGATGGGTAGCACATTCACATTACTCTTAAGGTACAAAAGGATAAAGTGAAAAATCTCCCAGCCACCCAGTTTCCTTCCTCGAAAATAATGTTGCCAATTTATTACGATTCATTTTAGAGAGACTCTATTCAAAAGTGAATACATATGTATACTTCATCGCCCCAACCCTTTTGCACACAAATAGTAAAATACTCTGTATGCTCTTCTGAACCTTGACTGTTTTAACCTAATAATAGATATGTTATGATTAAGATAAATATATCTTCAAACAGTATTCCAAACTATGGATATACCATGATTTATTTAGCCAGCCTCTTACTGATGGAATTTTGGTTGTTTCTAGTCTTTTGCTAATAACAAACAATACTTCAGAAAGTAACCTTGTAAACATGTCTTATGTACAAGCTAGTGTATCTGTAGGAAAGAGTGCAACTGTGGGTGTAAAGTGATAAACAAAGCCAAATTGTCCTCCACAGGAAAAGGGCACTCCAAACAGCAGCAAAGAAGAATGCCTTTTCCCCACATCTTCCTCAATATTATACTTCCTTATAACTTTTAACCTGCAACGTTAAAAATACTTTAACGTCTTCTGTAAGGATTCAAGAATAGTACAAAAGATGCTAACTTATAAGGTTTTGAAAACCTATTGGATTTTGTTCTAGAAAAGCACATTAGGAAGAATATAGTTTTTATAATTTTACCAGTGCTTATAAATTATTTATAAAAATGAAAAGGCCACTAGCAAAAGTGCTTACAGAAAGGGTCTAAATTGTAGTTAACTCTAGAAGACAAGCTCTAGTACTTTCTATTTTTAAACACCAAACAAAGATGGATGCTCTAGTAAGTTTTCTTTGGGAAGTATTTTCCAGTGTTCAAGTTCTCAGGGCTTCTATTTATGTATTTCTACTTGAAAATCAGGCTTTACCCATTTTACTGTAAATGTTAAGACTATTAGCATTAATTTTTAAAGTGAAACTTAGATTAAAAATCTCAATGGTTACTCTTAAGCCAAATATGACATTTCTGTGTCCAAATCAAAAACTAAGTATGCAATAGCCAGACTGATGGTTTTGATCTACATCATCAGTTTTTGCTGTTTGTGAAGAAGTTCTTTCCTTGTTGTTACTCACACCTCCAAACGTTATCTTTCTAGATGTTACTGCTTTTCTTCATTGTTGTATAAATCTGAAATTTCCTTATGATTTAATTTGTGGCCTTCACTTACCGAAGCCCGGTGAAGAAAATTTGGTGACTCATCATTTTTTAATGGTCTTGAGGCAAGAATGTCTATTTTACCTTCCAGTCTTCCCTCCATGGTTTTAATGGCATTCAAAAGAGTCTTTAGAGAGATCCCAGAGTCTCCAATCTCCTGAGAAGACCTCACAGAAGTCAGGGTAGGTGCAAAGGTCACATGGTGTGTAGGGTTTGGCCTAACACTGGGCAAAACAACTGATGAACTTCGTTCCTTTACAGTGTTGACACGGGGCCTATGGCTTTAAAGTAATTTTGAAGATGCAGGCCTCTCTGGAGACTTCCTCCTTCTTGGAAGCATCAGCAATTTAAAAAGACAAAATCAACTAAACCTAGAATTATTTTTCAGTGAGTGCCCCCTTTACTATGAGAAACAACACAACGTTCTAAATGAAGCTGGGATGGAAAATATACTTTAAAATGTGTTCCTTTGCTTTCAGAATGAAGAAAATACTAGTGTAAAGTATGTCCTCATGAAGAAACAAAGCAGATCTGATGAGGTCCCCTTTACCAGTATAGTCAGATTGTTAGAACCCATTTGAAGACACATTCTAGTTGCTTGGTTACCAAGGGTATCCATACACAAACGTTATAGTTAAAGAAGTTACACATGCTTACACTGTTAAAAATTCAAAATACATAATGTGATAAATTTGTAAATCATTGTTAATAGTCTCAATAGTCCCAGTCTCAATAGCCACCATGCTAACAAGTAAGCACCTTCACTACTAATACCTCTTTCAAGTGCACTATTGCAAGTATATCTTGTTGGCAATGAGTTCTGCATTCGCCTGTAATTAAAAACCCAAAGATACTTGTTCCTCACCTCTGCCAAAAGTTTTAAGGTTCAAATTAAAAAAACACTTCCTCTATGATAGAGATTCTCGATGCTTTCATCATGATGATGTTCCCTATGCATGCTCACAATACAATCTATTTTGTTTCTGAAAGGCATAACCTTCTATTCTATAATAAAGTCTGCCGAGTACATTCCTAATCCTGCAATTAGAGCATGCAAGTTGAATGTCCCAATACTGCTTCAGGCATCTTTATGAACTCTTCTGTGGTTGAGTGGAACCTTGTACATCGAGGGTGTTTAAAATATTTTTGATAAATTGAGTCAAGTGAGAGAATATTCATCTTTCTGGGATCATACGGTGAGGTGGGGAGAAAGTCACCAATTTCTTAAAAGCTAATTATTAAAACAACATAGAAGCAATCTGTTTTATAGCTGTTAATCACACCTGAGCATGTTTGCCCTCTAGTGCCTTATTCAACTTGCGTAGATGGTCGTTCTGTGAACTGGTTTCAGTAAAAGGATGTAGTTGTTCTTCTACCTGCTTAACTTTTATCTAGAGGGAAAACAGAAGAATAAACAAACAAGTCTCATTAAAGATATCTATATCTATATCTATACACACACACACACACACACACACACACACACACTCCAAAACAGAAAAAAAAGATGTCACAAGTTTTGCAGAAAAAAATCACAGAAAATCCTTAAAACTTGTAAAAAGCGATCCTGTTTTTCTAATGATGCTATTTCAACTAAAATAGCTATTTCAACAAATAAAATAGGCTATAGCCCTATACATGTACTGAGATAATTCATTTGGTTTATAGCATTTATGGAAACTCCAAATTAACATGACTCATGAATATAACAGTGAGACTTTGTGGGTAAAATATTTCAATTTTAAAGAAATTGTGGTATCTAGTATTCAAAACCCTTTCTGAGTACGGATAATTAGAATTGTCAGTATGTAAGGAGACAAGAGTCTTGTGTTTACCCACAGAGAATTACGAAATTTGAATTAACAGAATTCTTATAGGCTGAATTATATTTGAAAACTAACTCATAAAGCTGACTACTCACATCTTTCACTTTAAAGAAAAGATGATTTGGGGGAATAAAATCATTAATATTTACTCACAAATCTCCAAATTGTGTGTTTTTCTACATTTTCTTCCTCTTATTCCCAACCCTCTCAATACAAATCGACAATTAACATTACTGAGCTTATCTCTGAATCAGAAAAAAATTCATCCAAAATTTTTAATTTAAATCAACCTTCTCCTCTCTCAGTATCTTTTCTTGTTTCCCACCTCTGAAGGGCAAACTCCTCTTGGTTGTAGCCACTGATTGTTTTCAAGAACTGTTAAAATTTGAGTGCTAATACTTCGTTTTTTTTTTAGAAAGGCTACATGAAAACACATTTTGTCTTAGGAAATCTCTCTTGTTCCATCAGCAGAATCCTTTTTCTCATCTTTGCCTGTTTCTGGTGCTCTTTTCCACAGTGTACAGTATAAAACATGTTCCATGGCTCCCCCTTAAGTGTATTCACTTAAGGTTCAGAATTAGAATGGCTGCCTCTAAAGAGAGGTATTGATGCAACACTTATTCTCACTTTAAACGGAAGCAAACTGCTGTTAACCTTAGAACTCAGTGGAAAATAATGATGAACACTCAAGAATTTTCGATTTGCCTCTCTTCAAACAAAACACAGAATATCCTTGTTCCACAATATTTCTCAGGTAACTTACGCTACCCCCAGCCTCAGAGTACTCAATAAAATGCCCTGAAACTTGTCAGATGGCATGTTCTCATCTATAAAGCACTTTACTTTTTATACTGGGTTTCTTTTTTGGAAGAACTTCTAATTCAGGACACTGAAATGGGGAAGAACACAGAAGCAAATAAATCCTGCTGCCCTCAGAGATCTGATGTCCCTGTGTCATTAAAATCCAAGTAGCTTCCACAGCTAGCTTACCAGGCAGTCTCGGAAATACCAGTATTTAGGTCAAGGTCATATCCTCCTACTGTTTCAAATGATCTAAATATATATAGATACATATTTTTAAAAATTGAGGTAGACTTGATTTATAATATGATGTAAGTTTCAACTATACAACATAGGGATTCACAATTTTTAAAGATTATACTCCATTTATAGTTATTATAAAATATCGGCTATATTCCATGTAATGTACAATATATCCTTGTAGCTTATTTTATACACAGTAGTCTGTACTTCTTAATCTCCTACCCTAATATTGCCCCTTACATATATTTTCTAATATAAAACTATAAAAACATAACACTATAGAAACTGTGGGACACCTAAGAAATGGATGAAAAGGAACGTTTTGTGTGTGTGTGTGTGTGTGTGTGTGTGGTACGCAGGCCTCTCACTGTCGTGGCCTCTCCCGTTGCGGAGCACAGGCTCCGGACACGCAGGCTCAGCGGCCATGGCTCACGGGCCCAGCCGCTCCGCGGCACGTGGGATCTTCCCGGACCGGGGCACGAACCCGCGTCCCCTGCATCGGCAGGCGGACTCTCAACCACTGCGCCACCAGGGAAGCCCTTCACCATTTTTTTAACCTGCATTCATCTGTGTATGCACACATGCACATAGCTCTATGTAATTTGACCCCATGCACTTATTCCTGTGATCACGACAACCAAGATACAGAACTGCTCCACTGCCGCAAAGAACTCACTTGTGCTACTTCTCTGTGTTCACACCCTCCCCAAAACTCATCCCGTGTCCCCTGGCAACAGTAATTTGTTCTCTATTGCTACTGTTTTTGTCATTTCAAGAATGTTATTTTAAACATTTAAAAATAATTAATTTTCGTATAATACATTCACATTTTTTAAAACAGCCTTACTGAGATATAGTTGAAATACAATAAGCTATGTATATTTAAAGTGTACAATTTTGATATATGTATAAACCATAATCATGATAATGAACACTTCCATTATCCCAAAAGTTCCCTTATGCCTCTTTGTAATTTCCCCCACTTCTTTTTTTTTTTTTTTTTTTTTAAATTTATTTACTTATTTATTTTTGGGCTGCGTTGGGTCTTCGTTGCTGCACGCAGGCTTTCTCTTGTTGTGGCGAGCGGGGGCTACTCTTTGTTGTGGTGCACGGGCTTTTCATTGCCATGGCTTCTCTTGTGGAGCATGGGCTCTAGCTGCGTGGGCTTCAGTAGTTGTGGCGTGCGGGCTCAGTAGTGTGGCTCACGGGGTCTAGAGCGCAAGCTCAGTAGTTGTGATGAACGGGGTTAGTTGCTCCGCGGCATGTGGGATCTTCCTGGACCAGGGCTTGAACCCGTGTTCCCTCCATTGGCAGGCGGATTCTTAACCACTGCGCCACCAGGGAAGCCCTCCCCCACTTCTATATCTCCCTGTTCCTACACATCCACCCAAGGCTACCACTGACCTGTTTTCTGTCACAATCAATTCACTTTTATTTCCTAGAATTTTATATAAATGAAATCATATTTGATGTACTCATTTTTGAATGATTTTCCACTCAGCGCAATTATTGTGAGATTCACTCACTCTTCTTTATATATCAATACTTCTTCCTTTCTGTTGCTGAATAGTGTTCTGCTGAACACTGGAGTTGTTCCAGTTTTAAGCTGTTACAAGTAGAGCTGCTCTGGGCAGTTGTATACAGATCTTCGTGTAGATATATGCTTTCATTTATCTTTGGTGAATGCATAGGAGTGGACTGGCTGGGTTGTATGGTAGTAGTATGTCTCACTTTTAAAGAAACTACCAAACTATTTTCCAGAGTGGCTGAGTGATTTTACATTCCCTTCAGCAATGTATGAGAGTTCCTCCACATCTTCACTAACACTTGGGGTAATCAGTTTTTCAATCTTAGACATCCTAATAGTGTGTGGTAGTACCTCACTGCAGTTTTAATTTGCATTTCCCTAATGACTGATGTTTAACATCTTTTCAGGTGCTTATTTATCATCCGTATATCTTTTTTGGTGAAACGTGTGTTCACCAAATAAATAAAATACTTTGCACCTTTTTTTTTCGGATTGTTTTTCCTTCTTAGTGAGTTTTGAGAGTTTTTAATAAACTGTGGAGACAAGACCTGTTTCAGGTATGTGATTTGAAAATGTTTTTTTTTTCCCCCCAGCCTGTAGCTTTTCATTTTCTTAACAATGTCTTTGAAGAGCATACGTTGTCAATGTTACATTTTTTTCCTTTATGGATCATGCTTTTGATGTCAAATCTAAGAAATCTTAGTGTAATCCAAGATCACAATGGTTTCATCCTATGTTTCAGAAGTTTTACAGTGTTAAGTTTTACCTTTAGGGCTTTCATCCATTTTGAGTTAATTTTTATATATGGTAAGAGGTATGGATCAAAGGTATTTTGTTTTTTTGTTTCTGCATATGATACCCAATTGCTTTAGCACATTTGTTGAAAAGACCATCCTTTCTCTACTTTTACTTCTGTTGAAAATAAAATGTTCATAAAATTTTTCTGGATGGGTAGCACATTCACATTACTCTTAAGGTACAAAAGGATAAAGTGAAAAATCTCCCAGCCACCCAGTTTCCTTCCTCGAAAATAATGTTGCCAATTTATTACGATTCATTTTAGAGAGACTCTATTCAAAAGTGATTACATATGTATACTTCATCGCCCCAACCCTTTTGCACACAAATAGTAAAATACTCTGTATGCTCTTCTGAACCTTGACTGTTTTAACCTAATAATAGATATGTTATGATTAAGATAAATATATCTTCAAACAGTATTCCAAACTATGGATATACCATGATTTATTTAGCCAGCCTCTTACTGATGGAATTTTGGTTGTTTCTAGTCTTTTGCTAATAACAAACAATACTTCAGAAAGTAACCTTGTAAACATGTCTTATGTACAAGCTAGTGTATCTGTAGGAAAGAGTGCAACTGTGGGTGTAAAGTGATAAACAAAGCCAAATTGTCCTCCACAGGAAAAGGGCACTCCAAACAGCAGCAAAGAAGAATGCCTTTTCCCCACATCTTCCTCAATATTATACTTCCTTATAACTTTTAACCTGCAACGTTAAAAATACTTTAACGTCTTCTGTAAGGATTCAAGAATAGTACAAAAGATGCTAACTTATAAGGTTTTGAAAACCTATTGGATTTTGTTCTAGAAAAGCACATTAGGAAGAATATAGTTTTTATAATTTTACCAGTGCTTATAAATTATTTATAAAAATGAAAAGGCCACTAGCAAAAGTGCTTACAGAAAGGGTCTAAATTGTAGTTAACTCTAGAAGACAAGCTCTAGTACTTTCTATTTTTAAACACCAAACAAAGATGGATGCTCTAGTAAGTTTTCTTTGGGAAGTATTTTCCAGTGTTCAAGTTCTCAGGGCTTCTATTTATGTATTTCTACTTGAAAATCAGGCTTTACCCATTTTACTGTAAATGTTAAGACTATTAGCATTAATTTTTAAAGTGAAACTTAGATTAAAAATCTCAATGGTTACTCTTAAGCCAAATATGACATTTCTGTGTCCAAATCAAAAACTAAGTATGCAATAGCCAGACTGATGGTTTTGATCTACATCATCAGTTTTTGCTGTTTGTGAAGAAGTTCTTTCCTTGTTGTTACTCACACCTCCAAACGTTATCTTTCTAGATGTTACTGCTTTTCTTCATTGTTGTATAAATCTGAAATTTCCTTATGATTTAATTTGTGGCCTTCACTTACCGAAGCCCGGTGAAGAAAATTTGGTGACTCATCATTTTTTAATGGTCTTGAGGCAAGAATGTCTATTTTACCTTCCAGTCTTCCCTCCATGGTTTTAATGGCATTCAAAAGAGTCTTTAGAGAGATCCCAGAGTCTCCAATCTCCTGAGAAGACCTCACAGAAGTCAGGGTAGGTGCAAAGGTCACATGGTGTGTAGGGTTTGGCCTAACACTGGGCAAAACAACTGATGAACTTCGTTCCTTTACAGTGTTGACACGGGGCCTATGGCTTTAAAGTAATTTTGAAGATGCAGGCCTCTCTGGAGACTTCCTCCTTCTTGGAAGCATCAGCAATTTAAAAAGACAAAATCAACTAAACCTAGAATTATTTTTCAGTGAGTGCCCCCTTTACTATGAGAAACAACACAACGTTCTAAATGAAGCTGGGATGGAAAATATACTTTAAAATGTGTTCCTTTGCTTTCAGAATGAAGAAAATACTAGTGTAAAGTATGTCCTCATGAAGAAACAAAGCAGATCTGATGAGGTCCCCTTTACCAGTATAGTCAGATTGTTAGAACCCATTTGAAGACACATTCTAGTTGCTTGGTTACCAAGGGTATCCATACACAAACGTTATAGTTAAAGAAGTTACACATGCTTACACTGTTAAAAATTCAAAATACATAATGTGATAAATTTGTAAATCATTGTTAATAGTCTCAATAGTCCCAGTCTCAATAGCCACCATGCTAACAAGTAAGCACCTTCACTACTAATACCTCTTTCAAGTGCACTATTGCAAGTATATCTTGTTGGCAATGAGTTCTGCATTCGCCTGTAATTAAAAACCCAAAGATACTTGTTCCTCACCTCTGCCAAAAGTTTTAAGGTTCAAATTAAAAAAACACTTCCTCTATGATAGAGATTCTCGATGCTTTCATCATGATGATGTTCCCTATGCATGCTCACAATACAATCTATTTTGTTTCTGAAAGGCATAACCTTCTATTCTATAATAAAGTCTGCCGAGTACATTCCTAATCCTGCAATTAGAGCATGCAAGTTGAATGTCCCAATACTGCTTCAGGCATCTTTATGAACTCTTCTGTGGTTGAGTGGAACCTTGTACATCGAGGGTGTTTAAAATATTTTTGATAAATTGAGTCAAGTGAGAGAATATTCATCTTTCTGGGATCATACGGTGAGGTGGGGAGAAAGTCACCAATTTCTTAAAAGCTAATTATTAAAACAACATAGAAGCAATCTGTTTTATAGCTGTTAATCACACCTGAGCATGTTTGCCCTCTAGTGCCTTATTCAACGCGTAGATGGTCGTTCTGTGAACTGGTTTCAGTAAAAGGATGTAGTTGTTCTTCTACCTGCTTAACTTTTATCTAGAGGGAAAACAGAAGAATAAACAAACAAGTCTCATTAAAGATATCTATATCTATATCTATATCTATATACACACACACACACACACACACACACACAC
This sequence comes from Mesoplodon mirus, assembly GCF_964341445.2. Classification (NCBI taxonomy): domain Eukaryota; kingdom Metazoa; phylum Chordata; class Mammalia; order Artiodactyla; family Ziphiidae; genus Mesoplodon; species Mesoplodon mirus. The sequence goes on along the minus strand of NW_028294123.1, from coordinate 22,135 downwards.
ACACACTCCAAAACAGAAAAAAAAGATGTCACAAGTTTTGCAGAAAAAAATCACAGAAAATCCTTAAAACTTGTAAAAAGCGATCCTGTTTTTCTAATGATGCTATTTCAACTAAAATAGCTATTTCAACAAATAAAATAGGCTATAGCCCTATACATGTACTGAGATAATTCATTTGGTTTATAGCATTTATGGAAACTCCAAATTAACATGACTCATGAATATAACAGTGAGACTTTGTGGGTAAAATATTTCAATTTTAAAGAAATTGTGGTATCTAGTATTCAAAACCCTTTCTGAGTACGGATAATTAGAATTGTCAGTATGTAAGGAGACAAGAGTCTTGTGTTTACCCACAGAGAATTACGAAATTTGAATTAACAGAATTCTTATAGGCTGAATTATATTTGAAAACTAACTCATAAAGCTGACTACTCACATCTTTCACTTTAAAGAAAAGATGATTTGGGGGAATAAAATCATTAATATTTACTCACAAATCTCCAAATTGTGTGTTTTTCTACATTTTCTTCCTCTTATTCCCAACCCTCTCAATACAAATCGACAATTAACATTACTGAGCTTATCTCTGAATCAGAAAAAAATTCATCCAAAATTTTTAATTTAAATCAACCTTCTCCTCTCTCAGTATCTTTTCTTGTTTCCCACCTCTGAAGGGCAAACTCCTCTTGGTTGTAGCCACTGATTGTTTTCAAGAACTGTTAAAATTTGAGTGCTAATACTTCGTTTTTTTTTTAGAAAGGCTACATGAAAACACATTTTGTCTTAGGAAATCTCTCTTGTTCCATCAGCAGAATCCTTTTTCTCATCTTTGCCTGTTTCTGGTGCTCTTTTCCACAGTGTACAGTATAAAACATGTTCCATGGCTCCCCCTTAAGTGTATTCACTTAAGGTTCAGAATTAGAATGGCTGCCTCTAAAGAGAGGTATTGATGCAACACTTATTCTCACTTTAAACGGAAGCAAACTGCTGTTAACCTTAGAACTCAGTGGAAAATAATGATGAACACTCAAGAATTTTCGATTTGCCTCTCTTCAAACAAAACACAGAATATCCTTGTTCCACAATATTTCTCAGGTAACTTACGCTACCCCCAGCCTCAGAGTACTCAATAAAATGCCCTGAAACTTGTCAGATGGCATGTTCTCATCTATAAAGCACTTTACTTTTTATACTGGGTTTCTTTTTTGGAAGAACTTCTAATTCAGGACACTGAAATGGGGAAGAACACAGAAGCAAATAAATCCTGCTGCCCTCAGAGATCTGATGTCCCTGTGTCATTAAAATCCAAGTAGCTTCCACAGCTAGCTTACCAGGCAGTCTCGGAAATACCAGTATTTAGGTCAAGGTCATATCCTCCTACTGTTTCAAATGATCTAAATATATATAGATACATATTTTTAAAAATTGAGGTAGACTTGATTTATAATATGATGTAAGTTTCAACTATACAACATAGGGATTCACAATTTTTAAAGATTATACTCCATTTATAGTTATTATAAAATATCGGCTATATTCCATGTAATGTACAATATATCCTTGTAGCTTATTTTATACACAGTAGTCTGTACTTCTTAATCTCCTACCCTAATATTGCCCCTTACATATATTTTCTAATATAAAACTATAAAAACATAACACTATAGAAACTGTGGGACACCTAAGAAATGGATGAAAAGGAACGTTTTGTGTGTGTGTGTGTGTGTGTGTGTGTGGTACGCAGGCCTCTCACTGTCGTGGCCTCTCCCGTTGCGGAGCACAGGCTCCGGACACGCAGGCTCAGCGGCCATGGCTCACGGGCCCAGCCGCTCCGCGGCACGTGGGATCTTCCCGGACCGGGGCACGAACCCGCGTCCCCTGCATCGGCAGGCGGACTCTCAACCACTGCGCCACCAGGGAAGCCCTTCACCATTTTTTTAACCTGCATTCATCTGTGTATGCACACATGCACATAGCTCTATGTAATTTGACCCCATGCACTTATTCCTGTGATCACGACAACCAAGATACAGAACTGCTCCACTGCCGCAAAGAACTCACTTGTGCTACTTCTCTGTGTTCACACCCTCCCCAAAACTCATCCCGTGTCCCCTGGCAACAGTAATTTGTTCTCTATTGCTACTGTTTTTGTCATTTCAAGAATGTTATTTTAAACATTTAAAAATAATTAATTTTCGTATAATACATTCACATTTTTTAAAACAGCCTTACTGAGATATAGTTGAAATACAATAAGCTATGTATATTTAAAGTGTACAATTTTGATATATGTATAAACCATAATCATGATAATGAACACTTCCATTATCCCAAAAGTTCCCTTATGCCTCTTTGTAATTTCCCCCACTTCTTTTTTTTTTTTTTTTTTTTTTAAATTTATTTACTTATTTATTTTTGGGCTGCGTTGGGTCTTCGTTGCTGCACGCAGGCTTTCTCTTGTTGTGGCGAGCGGGGGCTACTCTTTGTTGTGGTGCACGGGCTTTTCATTGCCATGGCTTCTCTTGTGGAGCATGGGCTCTAGCTGCGTGGGCTTCAGTAGTTGTGGCGTGCGGGCTCAGTAGTGTGGCTCACGGGGTCTAGAGCGCAAGCTCAGTAGTTGTGATGAACGGGGTTAGTTGCTCCGCGGCATGTGGGATCTTCCTGGACCAGGGCTTGAACCCGTGTTCCCTCCATTGGCAGGCGGATTCTTAACCACTGCGCCACCAGGGAAGCCCTCCCCCACTTCTATATCTCCCTGTTCCTACACATCCACCCAAGGCTACCACTGACCTGTTTTCTGTCACAATCAATTCACTTTTATTTCCTAGAATTTTATATAAATGAAATCATATTTGATGTACTCATTTTTGAATGATTTTCCACTCAGCGCAATTATTGTGAGATTCACTCACTCTTCTTTATATATCAATACTTCTTCCTTTCTGTTGCTGAATAGTGTTCTGCTGAACACTGGAGTTGTTCCAGTTTTAAGCTGTTACAAGTAGAGCTGCTCTGGGCAGTTGTATACAGATCTTCGTGTAGATATATGCTTTCATTTATCTTTGGTGAATGCATAGGAGTGGACTGGCTGGGTTGTATGGTAGTAGTATGTCTCACTTTTAAAGAAACTACCAAACTATTTTCCAGAGTGGCTGAGTGATTTTACATTCCCTTCAGCAATGTATGAGAGTTCCTCCACATCTTCACTAACACTTGGGGTAATCAGTTTTTCAATCTTAGACATCCTAATAGTGTGTGGTAGTACCTCACTGCAGTTTTAATTTGCATTTCCCTAATGACTGATGTTTAACATCTTTTCAGGTGCTTATTTATCATCCGTATATCTTTTTTGGTGAAACGTGTGTTCACCAAATAAATAAAATACTTTGCACCTTTTTTTTTCGGATTGTTTTTCCTTCTTAGTGAGTTTTGAGAGTTTTTAATAAACTGTGGAGACAAGACCTGTTTCAGGTATGTGATTTGAAAATGTTTTTTTTTTCCCCCCAGCCTGTAGCTTTTCATTTTCTTAACAATGTCTTTGAAGAGCATACGTTGTCAATGTTACATTTTTTTCCTTTATGGATCATGCTTTTGATGTCAAATCTAAGAAATCTTAGTGTAATCCAAGATCACAATGGTTTCATCCTATGTTTCAGAAGTTTTACAGTGTTAAGTTTTACCTTTAGGGCTTTCATCCATTTTGAGTTAATTTTTATATATGGTAAGAGGTATGGATCAAAGGTATTTTGTTTTTTTGTTTCTGCATATGATACCCAATTGCTTTAGCACATTTGTTGAAAAGACCATCCTTTCTCTACTTTTACTTCTGTTGAAAATAAAATGTTCATAAAATTTTTCTGGATGGGTAGCACATTCACATTACTCTTAAGGTACAAAAGGATAAAGTGAAAAATCTCCCAGCCACCCAGTTTCCTTCCTCGAAAATAATGTTGCCAATTTATTACGATTCATTTTAGAGAGACTCTATTCAAAAGTGAATACATATGTATACTTCATCGCCCCAACCCTTTTGCACACAAATAGTAAAATACTCTGTATGCTCTTCTGAACCTTGACTGTTTTAACCTAATAATAGATATGTTATGATTAAGATAAATATATCTTCAAACAGTATTCCAAACTATGGATATACCATGATTTATTTAGCCAGCCTCTTACTGATGGAATTTTGGTTGTTTCTAGTCTTTTGCTAATAACAAACAATACTTCAGAAAGTAACCTTGTAAACATGTCTTATGTACAAGCTAGTGTATCTGTAGGAAAGAGTGCAACTGTGGGTGTAAAGTGATAAACAAAGCCAAATTGTCCTCCACAGGAAAAGGGCACTCCAAACAGCAGCAAAGAAGAATGCCTTTTCCCCACATCTTCCTCAATATTATACTTCCTTATAACTTTTAACCTGCAACGTTAAAAATACTTTAACGTCTTCTGTAAGGATTCAAGAATAGTACAAAAGATGCTAACTTATAAGGTTTTGAAAACCTATTGGATTTTGTTCTAGAAAAGCACATTAGGAAGAATATAGTTTTTATAATTTTACCAGTGCTTATAAATTATTTATAAAAATGAAAAGGCCACTAGCAAAAGTGCTTACAGAAAGGGTCTAAATTGTAGTTAACTCTAGAAGACAAGCTCTAGTACTTTCTATTTTTAAACACCAAACAAAGATGGATGCTCTAGTAAGTTTTCTTTGGGAAGTATTTTCCAGTGTTCAAGTTCTCAGGGCTTCTATTTATGTATTTCTACTTGAAAATCAGGCTTTACCCATTTTACTGTAAATGTTAAGACTATTAGCATTAATTTTTAAAGTGAAACTTAGATTAAAAATCTCAATGGTTACTCTTAAGCCAAATATGACATTTCTGTGTCCAAATCAAAAACTAAGTATGCAATAGCCAGACTGATGGTTTTGATCTACATCATCAGTTTTTGCTGTTTGTGAAGAAGTTCTTTCCTTGTTGTTACTCACACCTCCAAACGTTATCTTTCTAGATGTTACTGCTTTTCTTCATTGTTGTATAAATCTGAAATTTCCTTATGATTTAATTTGTGGCCTTCACTTACCGAAGCCCGGTGAAGAAAATTTGGTGACTCATCATTTTTTAATGGTCTTGAGGCAAGAATGTCTATTTTACCTTCCAGTCTTCCCTCCATGGTTTTAATGGCATTCAAAAGAGTCTTTAGAGAGATCCCAGAGTCTCCAATCTCCTGAGAAGACCTCACAGAAGTCAGGGTAGGTGCAAAGGTCACATGGTGTGTAGGGTTTGGCCTAACACTGGGCAAAACAACTGATGAACTTCGTTCCTTTACAGTGTTGACACGGGGCCTATGGCTTTAAAGTAATTTTGAAGATGCAGGCCTCTCTGGAGACTTCCTCCTTCTTGGAAGCATCAGCAATTTAAAAAGACAAAATCAACTAAACCTAGAATTATTTTTCAGTGAGTGCCCCCTTTACTATGAGAAACAACACAACGTTCTAAATGAAGCTGGGATGGAAAATATACTTTAAAATGTGTTCCTTTGCTTTCAGAATGAAGAAAATACTAGTGTAAAGTATGTCCTCATGAAGAAACAAAGCAGATCTGATGAGGTCCCCTTTACCAGTATAGTCAGATTGTTAGAACCCATTTGAAGACACATTCTAGTTGCTTGGTTACCAAGGGTATCCATACACAAACGTTATAGTTAAAGAAGTTACACATGCTTACACTGTTAAAAATTCAAAATACATAATGTGATAAATTTGTAAATCATTGTTAATAGTCTCAATAGTCCCAGTCTCAATAGCCACCATGCTAACAAGTAAGCACCTTCACTACTAATACCTCTTTCAAGTGCACTATTGCAAGTATATCTTGTTGGCAATGAGTTCTGCATTCGCCTGTAATTAAAAACCCAAAGATACTTGTTCCTCACCTCTGCCAAAAGTTTTAAGGTTCAAATTAAAAAAACACTTCCTCTATGATAGAGATTCTCGATGCTTTCATCATGATGATGTTCCCTATGCATGCTCACAATACAATCTATTTTGTTTCTGAAAGGCATAACCTTCTATTCTATAATAAAGTCTGCCGAGTACATTCCTAATCCTGCAATTAGAGCATGCAAGTTGAATGTCCCAATACTGCTTCAGGCATCTTTATGAACTCTTCTGTGGTTGAGTGGAACCTTGTACATCGAGGGTGTTTAAAATATTTTTGATAAATTGAGTCAAGTGAGAGAATATTCATCTTTCTGGGATCATACGGTGAGGTGGGGAGAAAGTCACCAATTTCTTAAAAGCTAATTATTAAAACAACATAGAAGCAATCTGTTTTATAGCTGTTAATCACACCTGAGCATGTTTGCCCTCTAGTGCCTTATTCAACTTGCGTAGATGGTCGTTCTGTGAACTGGTTTCAGTAAAAGGATGTAGTTGTTCTTCTACCTGCTTAACTTTTATCTAGAGGGAAAACAGAAGAATAAACAAACAAGTCTCATTAAAGATATCTATATCTATATCTATACACACACACACACACACACACACACACACACACTCCAAAACAGAAAAAAAAGATGTCACAAGTTTTGCAGAAAAAAATCACAGAAAATCCTTAAAACTTGTAAAAAGCGATCCTGTTTTTCTAATGATGCTATTTCAACTAAAATAGCTATTTCAACAAATAAAATAGGCTATAGCCCTATACATGTACTGAGATAATTCATTTGGTTTATAGCATTTATGGAAACTCCAAATTAACATGACTCATGAATATAACAGTGAGACTTTGTGGGTAAAATATTTCAATTTTAAAGAAATTGTGGTATCTAGTATTCAAAACCCTTTCTGAGTACGGATAATTAGAATTGTCAGTATGTAAGGAGACAAGAGTCTTGTGTTTACCCACAGAGAATTACGAAATTTGAATTAACAGAATTCTTATAGGCTGAATTATATTTGAAAACTAACTCATAAAGCTGACTACTCACATCTTTCACTTTAAAGAAAAGATGATTTGGGGGAATAAAATCATTAATATTTACTCACAAATCTCCAAATTGTGTGTTTTTCTACATTTTCTTCCTCTTATTCCCAACCCTCTCAATACAAATCGACAATTAACATTACTGAGCTTATCTCTGAATCAGAAAAAAATTCATCCAAAATTTTTAATTTAAATCAACCTTCTCCTCTCTCAGTATCTTTTCTTGTTTCCCACCTCTGAAGGGCAAACTCCTCTTGGTTGTAGCCACTGATTGTTTTCAAGAACTGTTAAAATTTGAGTGCTAATACTTCGTTTTTTTTTTAGAAAGGCTACATGAAAACACATTTTGTCTTAGGAAATCTCTCTTGTTCCATCAGCAGAATCCTTTTTCTCATCTTTGCCTGTTTCTGGTGCTCTTTTCCACAGTGTACAGTATAAAACATGTTCCATGGCTCCCCCTTAAGTGTATTCACTTAAGGTTCAGAATTAGAATGGCTGCCTCTAAAGAGAGGTATTGATGCAACACTTATTCTCACTTTAAACGGAAGCAAACTGCTGTTAACCTTAGAACTCAGTGGAAAATAATGATGAACACTCAAGAATTTTCGATTTGCCTCTCTTCAAACAAAACACAGAATATCCTTGTTCCACAATATTTCTCAGGTAACTTACGCTACCCCCAGCCTCAGAGTACTCAATAAAATGCCCTGAAACTTGTCAGATGGCATGTTCTCATCTATAAAGCACTTTACTTTTTATACTGGGTTTCTTTTTTGGAAGAACTTCTAATTCAGGACACTGAAATGGGGAAGAACACAGAAGCAAATAAATCCTGCTGCCCTCAGAGATCTGATGTCCCTGTGTCATTAAAATCCAAGTAGCTTCCACAGCTAGCTTACCAGGCAGTCTCGGAAATACCAGTATTTAGGTCAAGGTCATATCCTCCTACTGTTTCAAATGATCTAAATATATATAGATACATATTTTTAAAAATTGAGGTAGACTTGATTTATAATATGATGTAAGTTTCAACTATACAACATAGGGATTCACAATTTTTAAAGATTATACTCCATTTATAGTTATTATAAAATATCGGCTATATTCCATGTAATGTACAATATATCCTTGTAGCTTATTTTATACACAGTAGTCTGTACTTCTTAATCTCCTACCCTAATATTGCCCCTTACATATATTTTCTAATATAAAACTATAAAAACATAACACTATAGAAACTGTGGGACACCTAAGAAATGGATGAAAAGGAACGTTTTGTGTGTGTGTGTGTGTGTGTGTGTGTGGTACGCAGGCCTCTCACTGTCGTGGCCTCTCCCGTTGCGGAGCACAGGCTCCGGACACGCAGGCTCAGCGGCCATGGCTCACGGGCCCAGCCGCTCCGCGGCACGTGGGATCTTCCCGGACCGGGGCACGAACCCGCGTCCCCTGCATCGGCAGGCGGACTCTCAACCACTGCGCCACCAGGGAAGCCCTTCACCATTTTTTTAACCTGCATTCATCTGTGTATGCACACATGCACATAGCTCTATGTAATTTGACCCCATGCACTTATTCCTGTGATCACGACAACCAAGATACAGAACTGCTCCACTGCCGCAAAGAACTCACTTGTGCTACTTCTCTGTGTTCACACCCTCCCCAAAACTCATCCCGTGTCCCCTGGCAACAGTAATTTGTTCTCTATTGCTACTGTTTTTGTCATTTCAAGAATGTTATTTTAAACATTTAAAAATAATTAATTTTCGTATAATACATTCACATTTTTTAAAACAGCCTTACTGAGATATAGTTGAAATACAATAAGCTATGTATATTTAAAGTGTACAATTTTGATATATGTATAAACCATAATCATGATAATGAACACTTCCATTATCCCAAAAGTTCCCTTATGCCTCTTTGTAATTTCCCCCACTTCTTTTTTTTTTTTTTTTTTTTTAAATTTATTTACTTATTTATTTTTGGGCTGCGTTGGGTCTTCGTTGCTGCACGCAGGCTTTCTCTTGTTGTGGCGAGCGGGGGCTACTCTTTGTTGTGGTGCACGGGCTTTTCATTGCCATGGCTTCTCTTGTGGAGCATGGGCTCTAGCTGCGTGGGCTTCAGTAGTTGTGGCGTGCGGGCTCAGTAGTGTGGCTCACGGGGTCTAGAGCGCAAGCTCAGTAGTTGTGATGAACGGGGTTAGTTGCTCCGCGGCATGTGGGATCTTCCTGGACCAGGGCTTGAACCCGTGTTCCCTCCATTGGCAGGCGGATTCTTAACCACTGCGCCACCAGGGAAGCCCTCCCCCACTTCTATATCTCCCTGTTCCTACACATCCACCCAAGGCTACCACTGACCTGTTTTCTGTCACAATCAATTCACTTTTATTTCCTAGAATTTTATATAAATGAAATCATATTTGATGTACTCATTTTTGAATGATTTTCCACTCAGCGCAATTATTGTGAGATTCACTCACTCTTCTTTATATATCAATACTTCTTCCTTTCTGTTGCTGAATAGTGTTCTGCTGAACACTGGAGTTGTTCCAGTTTTAAGCTGTTACAAGTAGAGCTGCTCTGGGCAGTTGTATACAGATCTTCGTGTAGATATATGCTTTCATTTATCTTTGGTGAATGCATAGGAGTGGACTGGCTGGGTTGTATGGTAGTAGTATGTCTCACTTTTAAAGAAACTACCAAACTATTTTCCAGAGTGGCTGAGTGATTTTACATTCCCTTCAGCAATGTATGAGAGTTCCTCCACATCTTCACTAACACTTGGGGTAATCAGTTTTTCAATCTTAGACATCCTAATAGTGTGTGGTAGTACCTCACTGCAGTTTTAATTTGCATTTCCCTAATGACTGATGTTTAACATCTTTTCAGGTGCTTATTTATCATCCGTATATCTTTTTTGGTGAAACGTGTGTTCACCAAATAAATAAAATACTTTGCACCTTTTTTTTTCGGATTGTTTTTCCTTCTTAGTGAGTTTTGAGAGTTTTTAATAAACTGTGGAGACAAGACCTGTTTCAGGTATGTGATTTGAAAATGTTTTTTCTTTCCCCCCAGCCTGTAGCTTTTCATTTTCTTAACAATGTCTTTGAAGAGCATACGTTGTCAATGTTACATTTTTTTCCTTTATGGATCATGCTTTTGATGTCAAATCTAAGAAATCTTAGTGTAATCCAAGATCACAATGGTTTCATCCTATGTTTCAGAAGTTTTACAGTGTTAAGTTTTACCTTTAGGGCTTTCATCCATTTTGAGTTAATTTTTATATATGGTAAGAGGTATGGATCAAAGGTATTTTGTTTTTTTGTTTCTGCATATGATACCCAATTGCTTTAGCACATTTGTTGAAAAGACCATCCTTTCTCTACTTTTACTTCTGTTGAAAATAAAATGTTCATAAAATTTTTCTGGATGGGTAGCACATTCACATTACTCTTAAGGTACAAAAGGATAAAGTGAAAAATCTCCCAGCCACCCAGTTTCCTTCCTCGAAAATAATGTTGCCAATTTATTACGATTCATTTTAGAGAGACTCTATTCAAAAGTGAATACATATGTATACTTCATCGCCCCAACCCTTTTGCACACAAATAGTAAAATACTCTGTATGCTCTTCTGAACCTTGACTGTTTTAACCTAATAATAGATATGTTATGATTAAGATAAATATATCTTCAAACAGTATTCCAAACTATGGATATACCATGATTTATTTAGCCAGCCTCTTACTGATGGAATTTTGGTTGTTTCTAGTCTTTTGCTAATAACAAACAATACTTCAGAAAGTAACCTTGTAAACATGTCTTATGTACAAGCTAGTGTATCTGTAGGAAAGAGTGCAACTGTGGGTGTAAAGTGATAAACAAAGCCAAATTGTCCTCCACAGGAAAAGGGCACTCCAAACAGCAGCAAAGAAGAATGCCTTTTCCCCACATCTTCCTCAATATTATACTTCCTTATAACTTTTAACCTGCAACGTTAAAAATACTTTAACGTCTTCTGTAAGGATTCAAGAATAGTACAAAAGATGCTAACTTATAAGGTTTTGAAAACCTATTGGATTTTGTTCTAGAAAAGCACATTAGGAAGAATATAGTTTTTATAATTTTACCAGTGCTTATAAATTATTTATAAAAATGAAAAGGCCACTAGCAAAAGTGCTTACAGAAAGGGTCTAAATTGTAGTTAACTCTAGAAGACAAGCTCTAGTACTTTCTATTTTTAAACACCAAACAAAGATGGATGCTCTAGTAAGTTTTCTTTGGGAAGTATTTTCCAGTGTTCAAGTTCTCAGGGCTTCTATTTATGTATTTCTACTTGAAAATCAGGCTTTACCCATTTTACTGTAAATGTTAAGACTATTAGCATTAATTTTTAAAGTGAAACTTAGATTAAAAATCTCAATGGTTACTCTTAAGCCAAATATGACATTTCTGTGTCCAAATCAAAAACTAAGTATGCAATAGCCAGACTGATGGTTTTGATCTACATCATCAGTTTTTGCTGTTTGTGAAGAAGTTCTTTCCTTGTTGTTACTCACACCTCCAAACGTTATCTTTCTAGATGTTACTGCTTTTCTTCATTGTTGTATAAATCTGAAATTTCCTTATGATTTAATTTGTGGCCTTCACTTACCGAAGCCCGGTGAAGAAAATTTGGTGACTCATCATTTTTTAATGGTCTTGAGGCAAGAATGTCTATTTTACCTTCCAGTCTTCCCTCCATGGTTTTAATGGCATTCAAAAGAGTCTTTAGAGAGATCCCAGAGTCTCCAATCTCCTGAGAAGACCTCACAGAAGTCAGGGTAGGTGCAAAGGTCACATGGTGTGTAGGGTTTGGCCTAACACTGGGCAAAACAACTGATGAACTTCGTTCCTTTACAGTGTTGACACGGGGCCTATGGCTTTAAAGTAATTTTGAAGATGCAGGCCTCTCTGGAGACTTCCTCCTTCTTGGAAGCATCAGCAATTTAAAAAGACAAAATCAACTAAACCTAGAATTATTTTTCAGTGAGTGCCCCCTTTACTATGAGAAACAACACAACGTTCTAAATGAAGCTGGGATGGAAAATATACTTTAAAATGTGTTCCTTTGCTTTCAGAATGAAGAAAATACTAGTGTAAAGTATGTCCTCATGAAGAAACAAAGCAGATCTGATGAGGTCCCCTTTACCAGTATAGTCAGATTGTTAGAACCCATTTGAAGACACATTCTAGTTGCTTGGTTACCAAGGGTATCCATACACAAACGTTATAGTTAAAGAAGTTACACATGCTTACACTGTTAAAAATTCAAAATACATAATGTGATAAATTTGTAAATCATTGTTAATAGTCTCAATAGTCCCAGTCTCAATAGCCACCATGCTAACAAGTAAGCACCTTCACTACTAATACCTCTTTCAAGTGCACTATTGCAAGTATATCTTGTTGGCAATGAGTTCTGCATTCGCCTGTAATTAAAAACCCAAAGATACTTGTTCCTCACCTCTGCCAAAAGTTTTAAGGTTCAAATTAAAAAAACACTTCCTCTATGATAGAGATTCTCGATGCTTTCATCATGATGATGTTCCCTATGCATGCTCACAATACAATCTATTTTGTTTCTGAAAGGCATAACCTTCTATTCTATAATAAAGTCTGCCGAGTACATTCCTAATCCTGCAATTAGAGCATGCAAGTTGAATGTCCCAATACTGCTTCAGGCATCTTTATGAACTCTTCTGTGGTTGAGTGGAACCTTGTACATCGAGGGTGTTTAAAATATTTTTGATAAATTGAGTCAAGTGAGAGAATATTCATCTTTCTGGGATCATACGGTGAGGTGGGGAGAAAGTCACCAATTTCTTAAAAGCTAATTATTAAAACAACATAGAAGCAATCTGTTTTATAGCTGTTAATCACACCTGAGCATGTTTGCCCTCTAGTGCCTTATTCAACTTGCGTAGATGGTCGTTCTGTGAACTGGTTTCAGTAAAAGGATGTAGTTGTTCTTCTACCTGCTTAACTTTTATCTAGAGGGAAAACAGAAGAATAAACAAACAAGTCTCATTAAAGATATCTATATCTATATCTATATCTATATACACACACACACACACACACACACACACACACACACTCCAAAACAGAAAAAAAAGATGTCACAAGTTTTGCAGAAAAAAATCACAGAAAATCCTTAAAACTTGTAAAAAGCGATCCTGTTTTTCTAATGATGCTATTTCAACTAAAATAGCTATTTCAACAAATAAAATAGGCTATAGCCCTATACATGTACTGAGATAATTCATTTGGTTTATAGCATTTATGGAAACTCCAAATTAACATGACTCATGAATATAACAGTGAGACTTTGTGGGTAAAATATTTCAATTTTAAAGAAATTGTGGTATCTAGTATTCAAAACCCTTTCTGAGTACGGATAATTAGAATTGTCAGTATGTAAGGAGACAAGAGTCTTGTGTTTACCCACAGAGAATTACGAAATTTGAATTAACAGAATTCTTATAGGCTGAATTATATTTGAAAACTAACTCATAAAGCTGACTACTCACATCTTTCACTTTAAAGAAAAGATGATTTGGGGGAATAAAATCATTAATATTTACTCACAAATCTCCAAATTGTGTGTTTTTCTACATTTTCTTCCTCTTATTCCCAACCCTCTCAATACAAATCGACAATTAACATTACTGAGCTTATCTCTGAATCAGAAAAAAATTCATCCAAAATTTTTAATTTAAATCAACCTTCTCCTCTCTCAGTATCTTTTCTTGTTTCCCACCTCTGAAGGGCAAACTCCTCTTGGTTGTAGCCACTGATTGTTTTCAAGAACTGTTAAAATTTGAGTGCTAATACTTCGTTTTTTTTTTAGAAAGGCTACATGAAAACACATTTTGTCTTAGGAAATCTCTCTTGTTCCATCAGCAGAATCCTTTTTCTCATCTTTGCCTGTTTCTGGTGCTCTTTTCCACAGTGTACAGTATAAAACATGTTCCATGGCTCCCCCTTAAGTGTATTCACTTAAGGTTCAGAATTAGAATGGCTGCCTCTAAAGAGAGGTATTGATGCAACACTTATTCTCACTTTAAACGGAAGCAAACTGCTGTTAACCTTAGAACTCAGTGGAAAATAATGATGAACACTCAAGAATTTTCGATTTGCCTCTCTTCAAACAAAACACAGAATATCCTTGTTCCACAATATTTCTCAGGTAACTTACGCTACCCCCAGCCTCAGAGTACTCAATAAAATGCCCTGAAACTTGTCAGATGGCATGTTCTCATCTATAAAGCACTTTACTTTTTATACTGGGTTTCTTTTTTGGAAGAACTTCTAATTCAGGACACTGAAATGGGGAAGAACACAGAAGCAAATAAATCCTGCTGCCCTCAGAGATCTGATGTCCCTGTGTCATTAAAATCCAAGTAGCTTCCACAGCTAGCTTACCAGGCAGTCTCGGAAATACCAGTATTTAGGTCAAGGTCATATCCTCCTACTGTTTCAAATGATCTAAATATATATAGATACATATTTTTAAAAATTGAGGTAGACTTGATTTATAATATGATGTAAGTTTCAACTATACAACATAGGGATTCACAATTTTTAAAGATTATACTCCATTTATAGTTATTATAAAATATCGGCTATATTCCATGTAATGTACAATATATCCTTGTAGCTTATTTTATACACAGTAGTCTGTACTTCTTAATCTCCTACCCTAATATTGCCCCTTACATATATTTTCTAATATAAAACTATAAAAACATAACACTATAGAAACTGTGGGACACCTAAGAAATGGATGAAAAGGAACGTTTTGTGTGTGTGTGTGTGTGTGTGTGTGTGGTACGCAGGCCTCTCACTGTCGTGGCCTCTCCCGTTGCGGAGCACAGGCTCCGGACACGCAGGCTCAGCGGCCATGGCTCACGGGCCCAGCCGCTCCGCGGCACGTGGGATCTTCCCGGACCGGGGCACGAACCCGCGTCCCCTGCATCGGCAGGCGGACTCTCAACCACTGCGCCACCAGGGAAGCCCTTCACCATTTTTTTAACCTGCATTCATCTGTGTATGCACACATGCACATAGCTCTATGTAATTTGACCCCATGCACTTATTCCTGTGATCACGACAACCAAGATACAGAACTGCTCCACTGCCGCAAAGAACTCACTTGTGCTACTTCTCTGTGTTCACACCCTCCCCAAAACTCATCCCGTGTCCCCTGGCAACAGTAATTTGTTCTCTATTGCTACTGTTTTTGTCATTTCAAGAATGTTATTTTAAACATTTAAAAATAATTAATTTTCGTATAATACATTCACATTTTTTAAAACAGCCTTACTGAGATATAGTTGAAATACAATAAGCTATGTATATTTAAAGTGTACAATTTTGATATATGTATAAACCATAATCATGATAATGAACACTTCCATTATCCCAAAAGTTCCCTTATGCCTCTTTGTAATTTCCCCCACTTCTTTTTTTTTTTTTTTTTTTTTTAAATTTATTTACTTATTTATTTTTGGGCTGCGTTGGGTCTTCGTTGCTGCACGCAGGCTTTCTCTTGTTGTGGCGAGCGGGGGCTACTCTTTGTTGTGGTGCACGGGCTTTTCATTGCCATGGCTTCTCTTGTGGAGCATGGGCTCTAGCTGCGTGGGCTTCAGTAGTTGTGGCGTGCGGGCTCAGTAGTGTGGCTCACGGGGTCTAGAGCGCAAGCTCAGTAGTTGTGATGAACGGGGTTAGTTGCTCCGCGGCATGTGGGATCTTCCTGGACCAGGGCTTGAACCCGTGTTCCCTCCATTGGCAGGCGGATTCTTAACCACTGCGCCACCAGGGAAGCCCTCCCCCACTTCTATATCTCCCTGTTCCTACACATCCACCCAAGGCTACCACTGACCTGTTTTCTGTCACAATCAATTCACTTTTATTTCCTAGAATTTTATATAAATGAAATCATATTTGATGTACTCATTTTTGAATGATTTTCCACTCAGCGCAATTATTGTGAGATTCACTCACTCTTCTTTATATATCAATACTTCTTCCTTTCTGTTGCTGAATAGTGTTCTGCTGAACACTGGAGTTGTTCCAGTTTTAAGCTGTTACAAGTAGAGCTGCTCTGGGCAGTTGTATACAGATCTTCGTGTAGATATATGCTTTCATTTATCTTTGGTGAATGCATAGGAGTGGACTGGCTGGGTTGTATGGTAGTAGTATGTCTCACTTTTAAAGAAACTACCAAACTATTTTCCAGAGTGGCTGAGTGATTTTACATTCCCTTCAGCAATGTATGAGAGTTCCTCCACATCTTCACTAACACTTGGGGTAATCAGTTTTTCAATCTTAGACATCCTAATAGTGTGTGGTAGTACCTCACTGCAGTTTTAATTTGCATTTCCCTAATGACTGATGTTTAACATCTTTTCAGGTGCTTATTTATCATCCGTATATCTTTTTTGGTGAAACGTGTGTTCACCAAATAAATAAAATACTTTGCACCTTTTTTTTTCGGATTGTTTTTCCTTCTTAGTGAGTTTTGAGAGTTTTTAATAAACTGTGGAGACAAGACCTGTTTCAGGTATGTGATTTGAAAATGTTTTTTTTTTCCCCCCAGCCTGTAGCTTTTCATTTTCTTAACAATGTCTTTGAAGAGCATACGTTGTCAATGTTACATTTTTTTCCTTTATGGATCATGCTTTTGATGTCAAATCTAAGAAATCTTAGTGTAATCCAAGATCACAATGGTTTCATCCTATGTTTCAGAAGTTTTACAGTGTTAAGTTTTACCTTTAGGGCTTTCATCCATTTTGAGTTAATTTTTATATATGGTAAGAGGTATGGATCAAAGGTATTTTGTTTTTTTGTTTCTGCATATGATACCCAATTGCTTTAGCACATTTGTTGAAAAGACCATCCTTTCTCTACTTTTACTTCTGTTGAAAATAAAATGTTCATAAAATTTTTCTGGATGGGTAGCACATTCACATTACTCTTAAGGTACAAAAGGATAAAGTGAAAAATCTCCCAGCCACCCAGTTTCCTTCCTCGAAAATAATGTTGCCAATTTATTACGATTCATTTTAGAGAGACTCTATTCAAAAGTGAATACATATGTATACTTCATCGCCCCAACCCTTTTGCACACAAATAGTAAAATACTCTGTATGCTCTTCTGAACCTTGACTGTTTTAACCTAATAATAGATATGTTATGATTAAGATAAATATATCTTCAAACAGTATTCCAAACTATGGATATACCATGATTTATTTAGCCAGCCTCTTACTGATGGAATTTTGGTTGTTTCTAGTCTTTTGCTAATAACAAACAATACTTCAGAAAGTAACCTTGTAAACATGTCTTATGTACAAGCTAGTGTATCTGTAGGAAAGAGTGCAACTGTGGGTGTAAAGTGATAAACAAAGCCAAATTGTCCTCCACAGGAAAAGGGCACTCCAAACAGCAGCAAAGAAGAATGCCTTTTCCCCACATCTTCCTCAATATTATACTTCCTTATAACTTTTAACCTGCAACGTTAAAAATACTTTAACGTCTTCTGTAAGGATTCAAGAATAGTACAAAAGATGCTAACTTATAAGGTTTTGAAAACCTATTGGATTTTGTTCTAGAAAAGCACATTAGGAAGAATATAGTTTTTATAATTTTACCAGTGCTTATAAATTATTTATAAAAATGAAAAGGCCACTAGCAAAAGTGCTTACAGAAAGGGTCTAAATTGTAGTTAACTCTAGAAGACAAGCTCTAGTACTTTCTATTTTTAAACACCAAACAAAGATGGATGCTCTAGTAAGTTTTCTTTGGGAAGTATTTTCCAGTGTTCAAGTTCTCAGGGCTTCTATTTATGTATTTCTACTTGAAAATCAGGCTTTACCCATTTTACTGTAAATGTTAAGACTATTAGCATTAATTTTTAAAGTGAAACTTAGATTAAAAATCTCAATGGTTACTCTTAAGCCAAATATGACATTTCTGTGTCCAAATCAAAAACTAAGTATGCAATAGCCAGACTGATGGTTTTGATCTACATCATCAGTTTTTGCTGTTTGTGAAGAAGTTCTTTCCTTGTTGTTACTCACACCTCCAAACGTTATCTTTCTAGATGTTACTGCTTTTCTTCATTGTTGTATAAATCTGAAATTTCCTTATGATTTAATTTGTGGCCTTCACTTACCGAAGCCCGGTGAAGAAAATTTGGTGACTCATCATTTTTTAATGGTCTTGAGGCAAGAATGTCTATTTTACCTTCCAGTCTTCCCTCCATGGTTTTAATGGCATTCAAAAGAGTCTTTAGAGAGATCCCAGAGTCTCCAATCTCCTGAGAAGACCTCACAGAAGTCAGGGTAGGTGCAAAGGTCACATGGTGTGTAGGGTTTGGCCTAACACTGGGCAAAACAACTGATGAACTTCGTTCCTTTACAGTGTTGACACGGGGCCTATGGCTTTAAAGTAATTTTGAAGATGCAGGCCTCTCTGGAGACTTCCTCCTTCTTGGAAGCATCAGCAATTTAAAAAGACAAAATCAACTAAACCTAGAATTATTTTTCAGTGAGTGCCCCCTTTACTATGAGAAACAACACAACGTTCTAAATGAAGCTGGGATGGAAAATATACTTTAAAATGTGTTCCTTTGCTTTCAGAATGAAGAAAATACTAGTGTAAAGTATGTCCTCATGAAGAAACAAAGCAGATCTGATGAGGTCCCCTTTACCAGTATAGTCAGATTGTTAGAACCCATTTGAAGACACATTCTAGTTGCTTGGTTACCAAGGGTATCCATACACAAACGTTATAGTTAAAGAAGTTACACATGCTTACACTGTTAAAAATTCAAAATACATAATGTGATAAATTTGTAAATCATTGTTAATAGTCTCAATAGTCCCAGTCTCAATAGCCACCATGCTAACAAGTAAGCACCTTCACTACTAATACCTCTTTCAAGTGCACTATTGCAAGTATATCTTGTTGGCAATGAGTTCTGCATTCGCCTGTAATTAAAAACCCAAAGATACTTGTTCCTCACCTCTGCCAAAAGTTTTAAGGTTCAAATTAAAAAAACACTTCCTCTATGATAGAGATTCTCGATGCTTTCATCATGATGATGTTCCCTATGCATGCTCACAATACAATCTATTTTGTTTCTGAAAGGCATAACCTTCTATTCTATAATAAAGTCTGCCGAGTACATTCCTAATCCTGCAATTAGAGCATGCAAGTTGAATGTCCCAATACTGCTTCAGGCATCTTTATGAACTCTTCTGTGGTTGAGTGGAACCTTGTACATCGAGGGTGTTTAAAATATTTTTGATAAATTGAGTCAAGTGAGAGAATATTCATCTTTCTGGGATCATACGGTGAGGTGGGGAGAAAGTCACCAATTTCTTAAAAGCTAATTATTAAAACAACATAGAAGCAATCTGTTTTATAGCTGTTAATCACACCTGAGCATGTTTGCCCTCTAGTGCCTTATTCAACTTGCGTAGATGGTCGTTCTGTGAACTGGTTTCAGTAAAAGGATGTAGTTGTTCTTCTACCTGCTTAACTTTTATCTAGAGGGAAAACAGAAGAATAAACAAACAAGTCTCATTAAAGATATCTATATCTATATCTATACACACACACACACACACACACACACACACACACTCCAAAACAGAAAAAAAAGATGTCACAAGTTTTGCAGAAAAAAATCACAGAAAATCCTTAAAACTTGTAAAAAGCGATCCTGTTTTTCTAATGATGCTATTTCAACTAAAATAGCTATTTCAACAAATAAAATAGGCTATAGCCCTATACATGTACTGAGATAATTCATTTGGTTTATAGCATTTATGGAAACTCCAAATTAACATGACTCATGAATATAACAGTGAGACTTTGTGGGTAAAATATTTCAATTTTAAAGAAATTGTGGTATCTAGTATTCAAAACCCTTTCTGAGTACGGATAATTAGAATTGTCAGTATGTAAGGAGACAAGAGTCTTGTGTTTACCCACAGAGAATTACGAAATTTGAATTAACAGAATTCTTATAGGCTGAATTATATTTGAAAACTAACTCATAAAGCTGACTACTCACATCTTTCACTTTAAAGAAAAGATGATTTGGGGGAATAAAATCATTAATATTTACTCACAAATCTCCAAATTGTGTGTTTTTCTACATTTTCTTCCTCTTATTCCCAACCCTCTCAATACAAATCGACAATTAACATTACTGAGCTTATCTCTGAATCAGAAAAAAATTCATCCAAAATTTTTAATTTAAATCAACCTTCTCCTCTCTCAGTATCTTTTCTTGTTTCCCACCTCTGAAGGGCAAACTCCTCTTGGTTGTAGCCACTGATTGTTTTCAAGAACTGTTAAAATTTGAGTGCTAATACTTCGTTTTTTTTTTAGAAAGGCTACATGAAAACACATTTTGTCTTAGGAAATCTCTCTTGTTCCATCAGCAGAATCCTTTTTCTCATCTTTGCCTGTTTCTGGTGCTCTTTTCCACAGTGTACAGTATAAAACATGTTCCATGGCTCCCCCTTAAGTGTATTCACTTAAGGTTCAGAATTAGAATGGCTGCCTCTAAAGAGAGGTATTGATGCAACACTTATTCTCACTTTAAACGGAAGCAAACTGCTGTTAACCTTAGAACTCAGTGGAAAATAATGATGAACACTCAAGAATTTTCGATTTGCCTCTCTTCAAACAAAACACAGAATATCCTTGTTCCACAATATTTCTCAGGTAACTTACGCTACCCCCAGCCTCAGAGTACTCAATAAAATGCCCTGAAACTTGTCAGATGGCATGTTCTCATCTATAAAGCACTTTACTTTTTATACTGGGTTTCTTTTTTGGAAGAACTTCTAATTCAGGACACTGAAATGGGGAAGAACACAGAAGCAAATAAATCCTGCTGCCCTCAGAGATCTGATGTCCCTGTGTCATTAAAATCCAAGTAGCTTCCACAGCTAGCTTACCAGGCAGTCTCGGAAATACCAGTATTTAGGTCAAGGTCATATCCTCCTACTGTTTCAAATGATCTAAATATATATAGATACATATTTTTAAAAATTGAGGTAGACTTGATTTATAATATGATGTAAGTTTCAACTATACAACATAGGGATTCACAATTTTTAAAGATTATACTCCATTTATAGTTATTATAAAATATCGGCTATATTCCATGTAATGTACAATATATCCTTGTAGCTTATTTTATACACAGTAGTCTGTACTTCTTAATCTCCTACCCTAATATTGCCCCTTACATATATTTTCTAATATAAAACTATAAAAACATAACACTATAGAAACTGTGGGACACCTAAGAAATGGATGAAAAGGAACGTTTTGTGTGTGTGTGTGTGTGTGTGTGTGTGGTACGCAGGCCTCTCACTGTCGTGGCCTCTCCCGTTGCGGAGCACAGGCTCCGGACACGCAGGCTCAGCGGCCATGGCTCACGGGCCCAGCCGCTCCGCGGCACGTGGGATCTTCCCGGACCGGGGCACGAACCCGCGTCCCCTGCATCGGCAGGCGGACTCTCAACCACTGCGCCACCAGGGAAGCCCTTCACCATTTTTTTAACCTGCATTCATCTGTGTATGCACACATGCACATAGCTCTATGTAATTTGACCCCATGCACTTATTCCTGTGATCACGACAACCAAGATACAGAACTGCTCCACTGCCGCAAAGAACTCACTTGTGCTACTTCTCTGTGTTCACACCCTCCCCAAAACTCATCCCGTGTCCCCTGGCAACAGTAATTTGTTCTCTATTGCTACTGTTTTTGTCATTTCAAGAATGTTATTTTAAACATTTAAAAATAATTAATTTTCGTATAATACATTCACATTTTTTAAAACAGCCTTACTGAGATATAGTTGAAATACAATAAGCTATGTATATTTAAAGTGTACAATTTTGATATATGTATAAACCATAATCATGATAATGAACACTTCCATTATCCCAAAAGTTCCCTTATGCCTCTTTGTAATTTCCCCCACTTCTTTTTTTTTTTTTTTTTTTTTAAATTTATTTACTTATTTATTTTTGGGCTGCGTTGGGTCTTCGTTGCTGCACGCAGGCTT
>NW_028294124.1:0-35762 GCF_964341445.2 Mesoplodon mirus | reverse complement strand
GAAGAGTTTGTCTGAACTAAAGACAACGTAAGACGGATTGTTGCTCTTTTTGTTGGCATACTGTAATATATCTGCTTGGTATAGATCTTGTCTATAAATACATAATGAATTTTTAAATTTATGAGAAAGTGAGGAATATGGCAATACATTTCGGAAGAAATAATGCAAGATGTTCTTTTTGCTTATTGCAGAAAAGTCGTTCATGTGGCAGCAGTTTTTTCAACGAATCCAACAACGACGACACAGTGAATAGTCGAAAACTCAAACTAAGTGAGTCGAATGATATCAGCAGCACAAATTCAGAGCATTGTGAACTTAAGTATTTTTTTGAACTAAGGTTAAGGTTCAACGTGACATTTAAACTCACTCTGCGATGTCATTCCGATTCATTTGAATTTTTTTTTACTTCTTTACTATTTCTTTAGCCTATAGCATACAATTTTTTTTTACTTATTTATATGATCTGTGGTCTCACATCCATCATCCACAAAACTTGTTATATTTGCATGTTGCCTCGGTCGTTGGTTGAGGATACTGTCTTCTTCATAAACTTCATTGAATGCTGCTTGCTTCGATTCTTCCTGAAATCCTGAGATTCAAAGCTGCTAATAAACATTAACGAGTCTGAAATACATGAAATATACAGTGTTCGTAGATCGGAGAGAGTTTTTTCTGGAAGGCTCCAGTAGTATATGGATTGGAAGCTCTTCCATGGTGTGGGATCGAACTGGTCACCGTGCGTGTGTTACACGATATCTCTAAACACTGTCTTCCACCTCTCGCATAATCGCTTTACATTGCGCTTTACTTACATTTCACTATCTTCGTTTTAATAATACATGATAGGGTAGTGGTTAGAGATTATTTGCAATAAACCTGTAGTTCAATCTCGCTTCATAGGATTTCCTTATTACCTGAATATTTAAATGGTTCTTCTTTCCGAAAAGTCGTTAGCCGTTGAATGACTTTCTCAACTCGTCACTACTGACAGTCGCTCCTTATGAACAAGAAAAAGGGCTTCTACTTTGGAACTGGTTTGCTTACAGGATAGCGGTAAATTCTGGCGGAATTGTTTATTCATAGCTCTACTTTAAGATGGAAATCTAGGCTTCCTTCATAGGATGGGTAGGGAATGAAGCTTAGGTGCACATTTCAATTCGACAAACAGGAACACCTACCGGCTACTATGAAGAGGTAATATACCGGGAAATTTTCACACTATTTACTGGAAAATAAGGCTGTAGAGTAGCGTTTGTGAAGCGTTAGAAAACAAGGAAAGCCCACTCTGAAAAACTTGTGTATTTCATTGCGTAAAAACTATTTATAATACACATTTATGACATTTATGATATACATCAGTACTGGCCTCTGGTATTGATTTTTTGTGTTGTCTGAAACCATTTCAGATGATTCTACTAGAAGCTTTACACCGATTATCATCAAGATCAATCAAGATGCTGAGACGTCGTTTATAGAGTAAGCCGATTTTTATTATTGCCCAAAAATTTGAGTTTTTGACCATCTCTTTATTTCTATCTATACTATAATTGCTCGTTCGTCACATTCTTCTTCTTTCAGATTGGTTTCATTGAGGCTTAGCAATAGCTGTAGTTTATTTTTACAACCGATTTAATCGAATCAAAAAAAAAACACGCAGATCCATAAGAGACTGTGTATATTAAAGGAAGAAAAAATGGAAGATAACAAAATGGTCGCAAAAGTTGAATCGTCCTTTTAGTAATCCTGCAGATGGACTCTACGGAGCATCGTCAGAACCAAGTGAAGACAGCGAATCTGGCAACGTTAAGTTGAACGTGAGTATTTTCTCTTAAAATGGCCCACGTTCACGAGGAATTACTTGTTTTTTATTTAACTGAAATATCTCTAGTCGATAAAATTCCTTCACTGGAGTTTGACACCATTTCTGATCGTGCTATGGTGTTATTCCTTTTCCGTGCACACAGGAGACGTGAGCCTGTGTAAATCATAGAAGTATTCTTTATTATAAATTTTCAATAACCAGAGTTTGAGGTCTGAGAATTACGACAAAATCAAAAGACCTGAGTATTAGAAATTGAAAACCTTCGAAAGCATTCTTGACTATGCACGTAGATACTTAGATAACCTATGTTCATATGTCGTACAGAAACTAGCGCTTCTTGCATTCGATTCATGGTTTTCCAGTCGCTACGCACTTTCGTTCTGAGCTATTTATATGTTAATATGGCTGCAGCTTATTTGTTTATCGCCTTTTGTTATTGTGTTGAATCCTGTTTGATCGTGGTATTCGTTGGAATGCTAAAACACCTTGTTAAAGTAGTCGCAGTTTTTCACCTTCTGGCTTCGTGGATTGGCAGAAAGTTTGCTGCTTGGCAATGAGACGGTATTGCCAGGACGTCAGCGATTCTTCTGAAGGGAGCAAGTCTTTTGTGCAACTATCCAACCAGTGAAGAACAATAGGAAGGCCTGATTCATGTGAAGGTGAAGATGTTTATCTTCCAGACTTCTTCCAAGAGCGTGGCGATTTTTTGCGTTGGTTTAGTTTTAGCGGAACTTCTGGACGAAGATGTCCAGATGTTTTTTATAAATTGGATTACTCTTTTTTCGTATTTGAAATTATTTTCTAAACTGCAGTTCGACAAAAGTATTTCGTGGTTTCAGCAAGGTGGTAGACCATTGAGAAATAAATTATTAACTATTTTGTGTAATAATTATGATTTAGCCTTCATTAAAACCTAAATTGGGTCAAACTGCTACGCAATCTACTCATCTTAAGAAAACTCTAATAGAAAAAGGATCGAACCCTAACAAAAACAGGGTGTAAAACAAAGCTACCATAACATGATAAGCAGTTGATTTAAACAATCACCGTGGTGTCCACTTATTGAAGAACACCAGCCGCGCAGAGTTTACATGGATGAGGAATGTGCCTGTCTCGTATCGAAAAATCTAGCTGAAGTATGGAGTGAGGTCAGCGCGATTAAGAAGCACTCTTCCTTACGATTCACCTTTAATTTTTTGGGATTTTTTGATTCTTCTGGATTCTCAACTATGATTTTCTGTCCTATGCGCACCTTGTGCAATGCTTGGTGTAGCTTTAAGTTTACCATCTAGGTGTTCTTTGATACGGATACGGAGGTGTCTGCCCGTTTCGCCAATCCATTCGCTTGAACAAACTTTATAAGAGGTCAGATTCGGTATTTTTCCTATCAGGTCCTTCCTGAATATGAGGAGCTTCGGTGCACTACTTTCATTTTTTCCATTTTTGTAATGTTTATTGTTTCCTGGTGTTGATTCGAGGAATGATTCCACTGTGGATTCATTTGAAACATTTATGCAAAGGTAAACGGTGGAAAAACTTCTAGATGTTCGTGAGGTGGTATGTGTTTCACCAACTGGATGAGTATTATATTTATAAACCATGTTATTCTTAACCGTTGGCCGGTCTACACGGCTAATATTGGGTCCAACTTTGAACGTTGATAGATGGGTATACGTTATTTCGTCAGTGGATACTAATACTATTCAGAGCATTTATTATACATTGTATTAATTTAATTGTGTTTTCAAGAAATTTCTCATTACAACAGGTTCATAAGATGAACACCTCTGTGCGTCTGAATCATGTCATTCGTGAAAATTCGCCGTCGTCACAGTTGGTGCTTCTTAATCTGCCACTTCCATCGAAGCTTAGAGCCACATTTCAGCATTCTTACATGGTAAATCGAAATTGTTCTTATTATTATTGTATTCCGTCTTCGGTAATTTAACTTCATATGTTTTTATTCAAATATATCAATTACAATGGTTATTTGATTTTTGATAATGGATTTAATAATTAACGATTACAAATAATTTTGTTCAACATGCTCTCTGGGTTTTTTCGACACGCGCGGTGCGCATTCAAAAAATCCTCTGAGAGGTTTTTGCAAATTGTTACGTGTATATTAAATATATGGAACAACTTTTCAGTAACCATGCCTAAAACAACATCTTTGCTATATAACCTATTGAGTAAATAGAAGATCATAGCAAACAACCGCATGACAAGTAGTTGGAATGAATATGCATTGAAGTCAGCGCGTATTGTCCAACCTTTTCACCCACGTATTTAATTATTGCAAACGATAAGTTGTTGTTAAAAATTATAAGTTGCTTGCATTAAAATATGTGATCATTTACCGAAACGGTGGTATTTATTGAAGAAGTTGGTCGTTTTAAATTCTCCTGTGCGTTAACAATTTCGCAACAAGGTTTGTTCGTGAATAGCCAGATATCTTTTATTCAGAATGAAATTTTCTAACATATACATTGATATTAATGCATATTATACCGATCGATTATGTGTTAAACATGTTTTTAATGAAGAATTTTTCTCACTTTTCATATTTTTATATTTTTCATGCTTAAGGTATACCTTGATGTGTTGACGGAAAATCTTCAACGAGTTTTGTTCATCGGTGGCAGCGGCAAGGAAGTGATCAGCATCGATTCGTAATCTCTTATAGAAGCATTCGTTAATCCATCAATCAATCAGTTATCATGATTTCATAATAGCTTCAAAACTAGTTAAATTTCAGTCATTATGTTCATCTATCACTTTTATTTAGATTTATAACTTTTATGTATTCCAAAAATTCTCTGTGGTCTGTTCATATGTTTAATCTGTTATCAGATACAAACAAGCTTTTCTGCTGACCACGGCAAATTTAAATGATATCAATTTTATCACTGTATATCTTTGTTGCCTCGATAACATTTGTAATAGAGTAAAAGTATGCTGAGAAAACATTTTTTTTGAAAAGTGGATAGGTTTTATTCCATAACTCTAACCGTATGAATACATTTCGTGTAGCTCAGTGGAAAAGGGGTGCCGGACAATACACTGATTAGTGGGAGATCCAATGTAGTGGATGCAAAACGTTTATTAACTCAATTAAGTCTAGTTTTTTGAGATCGACTTCATTCCTTCAATTTGCAAAATATTGCACGTAACTTTGAATATAATTTGGGAACTCCCTATGAACGTTTTAATACGGCTATCTGAAGATTAAAAGGAAAAGCTACTCAATTAGCGTTCAACACTTTCTTGCTTAAAAAAGACCAAAAGTCTTCCAGCATCAACTGAACCTACAATTAAAATCTGAAAGCACTCACGGATCACATATTCGATAAAATGAACCAAACTAAAGAAGTGTTGCACAATGTAATGCATGTGATGTCGGATCGGGTAAAAAAAGTTGTGCAAGGTTTGTCCAAGCATTGTGTGGAAGAGGATTAAACTTTTACAATTCGCTATGTTTGGATACAGATGTTTCAGATTTTACGGCTTCGTGACCAAGTTTTTCTGTTATTCAGGCGATATTGAAGATCGTTTAGTATGGTTCGAAAACGAGAAAAGACTCATAACCGCATCTTGATCGAAATTAGGAAAACGATTAAAAGTTCAATTTATTTTAATCTGCGTGCTAAGCGCCCTCTGTTATCGTTTAGGATTCTGTTACATCGTCGGAAAAGAAAAAAGTTCCTTTTTCGTGGTGTAGAAGAAACGCAGAACTGCTGACTTCGTAATGATGATATCGTTACTAATCGTTCAGTTTATATCTCATCCCATTAATCGAGGTTTTCCTATCCTTCCATTGTGTTTCAAATAGCAAACGATCTTTGAATTCTCTATGATTTTCTGTAACTCACCAAGTTGTTTTTAGAGCAGAAGCTTTGTTTCTTGGCTTCACATGGTGAACTGGACATCCATTACCTTCAACGTTATTAAGGCTCACACCTTCGCTATAAAAGCCTACGAATAACCTCTCCACATTGAAGTCGTAAGAACAGCAATGGATGTGGAATCCACTTATTACAAAACTTTTAATACTGGCTTTCATTCAAGCTCTGCATAGATATTAAATATCTTAATTTATTAGTAGGCTTATGTGAGGTTGTTGCAAATCTTTATTGCGGCTAACGTTTCGGCTTCTTTGACTTCTTCAGTGCACAGTGATTGAAGTCGAGTCTTCACAACAGCTGTTTTCTTATGATTTCGGTATTTACAAGAGAGAGAAGGGCGTACTCTGATAAGCTTTCATTGAAAAAAGAAATTCCAATAAGGAAACACAATATAAAAAAAGAAAAATTTAAATTAACAGCTGATTTTGAAGAGAATAACTAAAGAACTAACAGCTTCGAAATCATTAGTATTGACCAGAATGGAGACAAAGACACGTTCAGCAAACAGGTTTTTCCAGTCACCAATCCAATCGAAGTGACCAAAGAACGATGTGGTGATGTGATTTATCTAGTAGACATTACATTTCACTTCTAGGTGTTCATGATTATTTTGAAAAAAAATATCTGTTAATATAAACAGAGCATTTTGGGAATAAAGTGTGATCTTGTTGAATTAGCTGAGGATACCCGCCAAGAAATTCAGAATTGTGGTTTTTTCCAAATGTATTTTCACTCTCTATCAAATGTGTTCATCAAGTTTGATACTAATTATTCCGATTGTAGCTAATAAGAGCACAACTGCACTTTTTTTGGAATGCATAACAAGGATTGTGCTTCAAAATACCGAATTGGCATTGTTTCTATAATTTCCTGGAGTGGTGAGCCTATTTAAATGTTAATGTATCAACTTTCTTTATGCAGT
Source organism: Mesoplodon mirus (assembly GCF_964341445.2). NCBI lineage: Eukaryota > Metazoa > Chordata > Mammalia > Artiodactyla > Ziphiidae > Mesoplodon > Mesoplodon mirus. The sequence goes on along the minus strand of NW_028294124.1, from coordinate 29,113 downwards.
GCTAACAAATTCAACAAAAACTTGTTACTTCATATTTAAATATCGAGTTGTTTTAACGAAGATTCGCTTTGGATACATACTCCAAATAACTGTATGTTATTAGTTTAGCAAATTTTTCTCCAGGATCCCAATAAAACTTGTTGGAAGGGGTTCCTTGTATGCCACCCACCGCTAGGTAGGCTGCACATGAAGTTCGGAGAAAAGTTCGTCACCTGAGACTTGCTTCTTCCAGAACTGTGGCCGTTCCTAGTACTGCCTTATTCTTGCCTGTGGCTCCTGAACCAAAAATGACTATTAAGCGGCAACACGTGTTTTTTTCTTCTGAAAGTTCTTTCTTTCGCTTTTTCTTTTTCACTTTTTTAATTGAAGGGAGAAGGGGCTAACTGTCTTTTGATGGTTCAGCATCGGAATCACTAAGTCTCTCATGCCCTCGAGTCGGGAATTTGGTACCAGACATCTCTGGAGCCCAGTAGGTCCCTCCATTCTGCGAAGACTGATTACTGCCTGCGATGAAGAAACTGGAATTTCCTAGCACAATTATCCAAAACGAAGGAGAATCGACTCGACCATATTCATCAGAATTCCTAAAGACAATCAGAAATATTCTGCCAAAAGCCGACAGCCGAAAATACGAATACTTCGTGATGGATGCGAGGAAAATGAACCGAATATATGAAATGTTGCGAAGCACACAAATGTAATACATGTGCGATTTCCTGTTTTTTAAAACAACGAAATATTTCTATCTGCGATTATTTCTATGCAAAAAAAATAAAGAAACCAAAGTTAGGAATAGTTTCATTTTTTTTCACAACATGCGGAAAACTTATGCTGTGAACAGCTAATGGGGCCGCGTTGAGGACACAGTAACTACTTAACTTTGTTGATAAGAACTAGATTTCTTAGCAATAGATACTTTTGAAAGCATATCTTTAAACATTTTTTAAGCTTCAATGCAGAATTTTACACCGGAAACAATTTCCAATTTTCAAGGAAAAGAAAGACAAGATTCTTATTTTTTCATGACCGGATATCACATAGTGTGCAGATCACAGCACTTCTTGGTTCGATTCGCATCCTGACGCTCATCATCCACGAACACTTCATAATTCCCGATTCGGGTCTTCCTTGAATACTTCATTTTTTGAATTACCTTGAATGCTGGTTCAGTAAATTCTCCCCGGAGATTGATATAGTAGTGCTGAGGCGTTTCCAGATGTTAAGGCTGCCACCAACCTTTGTAGCTAGAATAGAGCTTTTCCACACAAGTCAGAATAAATCTTTTTCCCCACAAAAATTTACCAATTTCTCAACTGCATAGAGATTGGGTTGGGCTAATCCGGTATGAGCTCGAAATTGAGCATTGCGCGTTGTTGTGCTCTATCACTGCACAATGCACTAAAATTTAACAAATAGGATATTAAATCACTTGTGAGACTTGTGCAAATGCAACTGTAGTCATTATGTCTACTTCAGTGGATTTAGTGTCAAAAAGTGTACGCTTATCTGTGCTTTCATAGAATTTTTCATTGAAAACAGTTACCAACTACTATTGTTTTCTTTCAACGTTTTTCAATAAATCATATCCCTATGACAACAATAAAATAATAGAATAAAATAACAATATAACAATAACAACCAAGATAAAACACTCTGAGAGGAAGGGAAAGCGAGGGGCACGGATGGTGTAATGGATAACTGGTGCCCCCGGAAAAGGCAATCATCTGGTGAAGTTCGCACTGCCCTCAAGTTTTGCAAATATCTCAGCTCTTAGCGGTTATCTTCTCATTAACACGTCATCTGGTTAGTCGTTATTTCTGCTGAATTTTTGATATAGCCGTACATAAGTGCTTCCAATATAATTTCGGCAATAATAAGTCAGTGCCATTGTAATGATGTTGGTCGACCAAGCAACAAACACGTCGTACAAGGAAAATCATTGGCTACTATTATTGGAACAGTACTCACTACGAAAGTACAGTTTTATCAACGATATCCTACGACCGCCATAATAAATGGAGCTCAATACGATGACATAGCACCTAGCGGAACCCGTTTACAACTCTATGACAGATGCCGAAGTCTTCGAGCTTTTGTGTTTGACATAAAAGTATCAAAGAGGTCTAGATGATATTTGAAAAGAAATACATTTTATTGACATAGATTTGTAACGGTATTCTTTGGATGGTTGAAAACGAACTTTGATATCTTGGAAGTGCTCATGCAACTATACCAAAAAAGTGGTTTTTGTGCATTTTTTATGCTTTGTGTTATGTTTATGTTTATTTGTGAGTTCGCTAACAATTAAAATGTTATAGTGGATGAGTCATCTACCAAACTTTCTTCTGAATCGAATTTGACTTCAGTAAATGCTTTCGCTCTTGTACAAGCTTAGTAAATCGTCGCCGATTGCCGTACAAATTCTCATTTTGTACTGAAAAACGACCATGGAATGGATAGTTTTTTAATCGCCAAAAAAAAGTAAATACAACGGGATCTGTAATAACAACCTCTTTGTCTTTCATTCATTTTTTCGACATCCACTGGGCGATTCGTCTTTAAAATTCAACTATAATAAAATTTTAAATTTCGATCCTATGCTGGAACCATTGTATTTTTGGATTTCATGAAATTATCGTCCACAAATAATCTTCGACAATGAAAATGGCTCATCGCTAACCTTCTATCTCATCCTGCATCTCATCTCCGTTACGAAATTATTGGAATCAAATTCTGTCGTAATGTTTTCTTGTTAATAGTTTCATAGCAAAATGGAACGCTGGTATTGTGAAATATTTTCACAAGTTTGTGTCCAAGATGGAAATAGTACAAAGAAATCGTCAATTTCACCTTCTTTACTACAAAAACACGAAAAAGAATTTAATGAATGAAACTTCTCTCCGTATTAAGCAGGTCAGCGATTACGTCAGATCACGAATATTTTGAAAACATTTTTTCGGACAGTTTTTCCTTTATTGAAATCGCATCGTTCTGTTTATAGCACTTCTCTAAGGTTTTATGAAGACTTATTTAAAATTCCATAATCGAGTAAAGAAAATAAAAATCAACAATAACTCGCAGTTCGGAGACTATTGACGATTTTAAAAAGCTCAAAAAATCTGTGCTGCATGAGTTCTGTGGAAAGCAATGAGATCGCTGTTATGAGGTCTTCGCTCTTTTACGCAAACAAAAAAAAAAACCCCACTTTTGAAACGAACTCTGACAAACGATAAAAATGGGATCTTTTACGCTGGCGTACTATCCTCAAAAGAGAGGTTAGAATTAGGGTCGTAAACATTTGCTTAAATAGAATTTGACATCAAAAGATGATTTTCACGACTTGTTTCCGGCACATGGAATCATCAAATAAAACGTTTTCAATATTGGCAGAAAGATTACATTTAAGAAGTAAAGTTACGAAATCGATGAGTTTCAAGGAAAACTAGAACGCATTTATCCAGAATTGATCAAAAGAAGAAAGCCACTCTTCTTACAGTACAACTCTCTTCTACAAACTGCACAACTATCGGTGCAGAACTTGAACGAATTGAGCAAAGAACACCACTACTCTCCGACATTAATGAACCTCTCGCTGATCACTAGCACTTTCTTCGACCACATTGACAAGTACTAGCTCGGAAAATTTCGACGATAAAAACGCTGCAAAAAATGCCTTCGAACAATTTGTTGTTTCCACATCTTCAGAATTAACCTTTTACATTCTTGGCATAAATGTGTAGATTCCTTGCTTTTCTTTATGAATTATGAAGCTGGGAATATCAAATTTTTCTTGGACAAGAAGATTACTCCGCCCAAGAGTTCTAGACATTCTATACCAAAACGAAATATTGAACAGATATGCTTTTAAACTAGTTATCATTGTCATTGTCTTGGTTTTTTCTCCTACTCGACCTTCTACTTTAGGTTTTCTATTTTCTACATTGGAGAAGATGTTCATTGAAACCATTGAAGAAATAAAATGATAAAGGACTTTTCTATTCGTATTGACGGTTAAAAAATAGCTGCAGACAAGTGTATGGTCCTTGTTACTGAAAAATTTCTATTACCTATTGAGATAAAACTCGTTAATCCGATAACGTCAAAATCGTCTATGTGATGTGTTTGTTTGCGTGTTAAAATTTACTGAGTAAATTTGCTGAGCACTAATTACCGAGATCTAGAAATCTGAAAGTGCTCTCAGAGGTTATGTAGTGCTGCACGTCAGAATGATTTTAGGTAAAACTGTTTTTCTGATTTCGTCCCAAATTTAAGACAAAAATAACTACACAGAATCATATTGCGGGACACCACACTGGTAACTTTACCTGACATAGTAGTTCACCCTTTTTATACTTTAAGCGGATATGGCTGGTTGTCCAAGCGACAAGCATCATCCTGCACTTCAATTATGTGTATGCCATTTCTACAGCAATTGTAATTATATAATTTTAGTGGTAACTAGCATGACTTATATGTTAATAATTTTTTTTCACCGCACAATTTAATGGATTCGATTGTGCTTTTACTTCGCTATCATTCCGTTGATTTTCTTTGAATGACATTTTCATAGTCTACGATGTTGTTAGGCTGTTTTACTAAATAAGTGTAGTTCTGTAATCTTTTATTTAAATTAAAATAACTATGTAAAACAACAAAGCTTCATTTAATTTTTGAAGAAAATGTAGGAAAATAATGGAGATTTAATTAAACAGGCAAGAACCACTGAGATCGTGTTTAGAATCAATAGAGATCAGAGTGCACTTTAAAACAGATATAGTGGTTATGAGCAACTTATAGAGTTATGCTTCAAGAACAGCTATAAAACTACTAAAAGTACCAAAAATTCCTAACCTACTACTCTAAATGACTACCGAAATATACAAAGGAAAAAACAAAACTAAATAAAACATTAAAATGCACTAAGAAAAGGCAAAAGAGCTATGCTTTGCGAAACAAACTATGCAATATATATATATAGGCGGATTCCAGGAGTGTTGATGGACAACAGCCGTCACTGCTTGGATCACTCGAGATGTCGATCGCACAGATCCTGCAGACGACCACACCTGCTGAGGTCAGACTTCTTCACGAAAACCCTAAGAGAATGTATGACTCAGTGACTCTTTAAAACAAACCGAACCCATTGTGCCGCTATTGCAAATAACAGATTTGCAATATGGAGTTTATAACACAAGTATTTCTATCTTTTCCGAAACCTGCACCAACCTCTACGATATCTAATGAAGTGGCAGGCGTAGCGCATCCTTCAGGGATTGATCAACGCGAACTAACTTATCCTTTGCAGCACATTCTGCTAAAACACAATGATTAATTTTTGAAATGATATAAATTTTATTTCAAACACAATAAAGGGCCGATATGTGCAACACTAGTGAAATGAAAATAATGCAAACCCTGACAACATTAAAACATGCTAAGGCACATTTCAACCCAAATATTCATTGCCTATATGACGTTCTCACATCAACGATGAAATCAAAAAATACTTTGGTTTTCTTTAACGTACGAGGCACTCTCCAACGGGTTAATCTTCTCGAGATATTCACATAGCAACTAACTTTTTTACCTAACTGGGTAGTAACATTTGTAAGCTCTTTAAGAGTACCAAATTATTAAGTAGAAAAACACACAAAACAACGTTATAAACACCCCTTAATTCCAAAGCGATCAAATGTCCACATTCCATCCGTGTCGCTGTGAACAGGATCGAACATGTTTATCGTTCCATTCCTGTGCAAAGCGCTTTTCGATGATGTGAAAATTCCTTAGCCACAATACTACAGTGCATAGATGGTTTTGATAGATGTGTTGAAACTCACACATTTTGATTCTCTCAGAAGTAAACATATCTTCGTCAACATGTTCTCCTGCAGGTCGAACCAATGCGTTGATATTTTCAACTGGCATGATTCTGGTACCTTTAATAGATAGCTTTAGTAATCAAAAATAAGACAAAGAATAAAAATTGAAAAAACATTCCGTCACCTCTACCTCTTTCTGTTTGACACACTTTTTGTGACGTCCTCGGATTTCTTCTCATTTTGAGGGCTTCTCATTTTCTTCAAATGATATGCTGAAGTCATTTGGAATGATGTTAGTATTCTCCAATAAGAAAAGCGAGTATGGTCATATAGAGATGGTTTCGAACCCCCTAATCGATAAAGCCAAGCTATCGACTATTCTAATAGACTTGAAAAGTAATGACATTAAGAGAACATCGCAAAGATACCGTTGTCAAACAAGTTAACATCGCAATCAAATTTGACAAAGCTAATCAAAGGACTAGCTATTGCTTGTTTCGAAAAACATATAGACCCTTTAATGGATGGCTAAGAAATTACATAAAGTTTAAAAAATACAAAAAGGTATAGTTTCCAAGACCGACCAAGAGACGGTGATTGCAAGATCTCCGGTACAGTGTACCTGATTTCTTGCAAAAGCTGCGGGGACGAATATATTGGCGAAAAAGGAAGGCCTCTTTGTGTCCGCATAAAAGAACACCTAGATGGTAAATTTAAAAACAAGGCAAACAATCCATTGGGCACGTATAGGACACAGAGGCACAACGGAGAGGATTTTGATGTTAAGGTTAATATTCTCGCACAGGAAGCTGGCATATCGGCGCGAAGGGTTCTTGAGGCGTTTTGGATTAATTTCAAAAACCCAAACATGAACCGCAGGGAAGAGGGCGAGATCTCGTACAGTATTTCAGACTGATTTTCTAGTCTGATAAAGGGGCACTCTAGAAGAAGTACAGCTCACTCCTCTTCCACAGCCAGATCCAAGCGGTTGGTCAGAGGCGGAGAAATGGTTAGTATTTGATGTTATTTATGCGGTTGGAACTTGGTTTTTGAGTTTCTCTGTTAAACTTGTTGGCGTGTTTGGCTTGGTAGATCGTTGTCAGACGAGCATTCCAGGCTCTGAAGAGGCGATACGGCCGAAACGTCAGCTCAATAAATAAAATTGTTTTGCCAACCTCGTGTTTGTTTAAAAAAGAAGAATTAACAAAAAGCTATAATTATGTGCGCGCGTGTAGCGATCGGAGATTCGATCCCACGTCCCGGGCTCACCGAGCCTTCCATCCCTCCGTTCGGCAAAATGGTACCAGTATTATCTGTTGGGATCAAAACAGTGCTTGTCATTTCGGTTGGCCGCGGATATATTTTTATCGCATTGTTTTGCACTATTCTCAAATAAACGCGGAAAATGAAGTGAAAAATAGTATGATCTCATTAAAAACCTCAAGAGGTTAGGACTGCTAAATATATAAGGGAGGAAAACCAAATTAAAGAAAACATTAACATTCACTAAGAAAAGAGCGAAAGAGCTATGCATAGCAAAACAAACTATGCAATATATATAGGCCGATTCCAGGAGTGTTGATGGACAACAGCCGACGCTGATTGGATCAGTTGAGATCCCAGCGCTTGTCGGTTTGTTGCGCCTTCTGATGGTATTTTGTGCATTAATCGCAATTTCCATCAAGCTCTCACTTTAATCTGAAATATTGACGAATAATATCGTTAACTGCGCTGAGAAGTCTTCAATGCAGGTAGCATTCCCTAATGGTTTAAAAAATAACACTGATTTATGAAAAATATCTTTATAGCTGTATAGGCCGTCATATTAATTCATTGTGAATCATGCTTCCTAGAAAATCCCAGAAAATCTTTTCTTCGATTCGTTAAATCGACGATTCTTCAAAGTAAATCGGATTCTTTTTCAATAAAATAACGAGACCGTTGATAAGTAAATAATGTTTTGATAAATTACCAAACGATTAATTAATATATGTAATATCGTAATACCGCTTACCATAAAATTAAAATATTTCAATCAAAATCACAACTATGACTGCTCAAAGAACGATCCTCATCCTCCGATAGATGCAAAATTAAATGTGGCCCTTCGGTAGCAATCGCAGTAGACATTGATTTTAATAGAAGGAAATAGAATAAAACACTTACTAGCACCTATTCTTTCCAATGAACGTTTTTCAGCTAACGATCCGCCGTTCGTAATCATAGCTCTGGAAGAAACAATGTATGAATGATACTACATTACACACACCACACATCAACAACTATGTGTAATTTTGCAGAAAAAAAGAAATGTCTTCTAAATGCTCACGTCGGGTATTACGCTTACCGATCCTTGAACACCTGAAAGTAGAACATTAAAGATCTGAACTAGCAACGTTCCTATAATTTACTTATATTCTTTCATGCTGACTAAATATAATTGAATCGACCATTACTGTTGGATGTTCTAAAAGTGGTTTAAAAATGAATGCTAAATTAGTAAAATAGTAAAATATGAAAAGATTAAAATATTCGTTAATGTTTACAAGAATACTGATGAAAACGAGGAAATATTATATGAAGAGGTGAACACGAATATAAACAGTTCTATATAAATGAGAGAATTGACTGTTGCGATAAACAATTATAACGAAACTAACGACTGTAGCAACGAAACTGCTATGAAATCGATTCTAGTACCGTAATACTCACTGTCTTTACATTTCAACTGCTGATCCTTTTTTCATGTCGACAATCTGTTGTGTTAGGATATGTCCATTTTCGAAGGACTTTGCTTCGGTCCGCTACAATCAGTGAATACGACGCCTACACGACGTGTAGACAGAAGAATAGACGAATATAGCAAAGAAATATCGAATAGCATAATGCCACTTACTCGATAATAAACACATCAGTCCACAGCAATTCTATAAGTCGAATCACTAAGTGTTACGCGATGAAAATGAACATCACTCGCCCTCAAAACACTCTTATATACAGCGTTTGGAGCGGTGGTTACAAGTAGTACATGTAGTATTGTGTTAAAGACGATATGTGTAATGATTGTGTGATTAGTGATAACAACGTTAGACGAGAACTCTCATTCTCTTCGGCCAGTTTCGCGATTTATTAAGGAATTTTCGAATATGAAAGGATATGAAAAGATATGACTCCTTGCATTGGTCATATTGAAAAAGCAATTATATTAAATGCTTTGCAATACCCGATGTACATGTTACGAATGTCTTTTGATCAAAATGGACTTTAAAGCAAAACTCCAAAAAAAAAGGAAGCAATAGAAACTTCCTTGATTGCGTAGGAATGTGCTAACTTAAAAAAAAAACAGAAAAAACACTTGTAGATTTTAATTATTTAGGAACTGAAACTTTTCGTTCACCTAATCATTTTAGCAAATTTTACTTCCGTATTTTTTACTTACAATTTTCAGTGTTTCCTGTATGATTTCTCTTAATCTTCCTTATAAAAATAGCCTTCAATCAAAAAATTCTTCTTAAGTTAAAAAATATTGTGATAAGTAAGTTAGCAAGCTCATAAGTCATGCCGCGATTATCTTAGTTCGAAAATGGCAAGTTTCTAGGATTATTAAAACTATAAAACATTACTTCTGAATTCTTCTTTGAACAAACAAGGCTGGTAAATAATGTTATTTATTGGGTTGACCTTTCGGCTGTATCGCCTTCTTCAGTGCCTGGAAAGGTCGACTGACAACGATCTACCAAGCCAAACACGCCAACAACTTAAACAGAGAAACTCAGAAACCAAGTTCTAACCGCATAAATAACATCAAATACTCACCACTTCTCTGCCTCCGACAAACCGCTAGGTTGCGTCTGCGGAAGAGGAGTGAGGTATACTTAAATAGTAGAAATAAATAGGTAGTTAAAAATGAAATTCAGCATTACAAATTAACCGCAGCTTCAGCTTAGCTTGGGTTCAAGGCCGATATGGGCACCCAAGATCATTCCGATAACGGGTGATTGCTAATAGCGTTGATAGAAGTAAAATAAAGCACGCTTAGAGAAAACCAAAGCGAGCAGCACGGATGGTGTAATGGATAACTGGTGACCCTACCGGAAAGGGTAATCATCTGGTTGAAAGTTCGTACCGCCCCCAAGTTTTGCAAATATCTCAGTGTCTTAGCGGTTATAAAATATTAGTGGAGTGGTTGCAGTAAATAATAATAAGTAAAGTAAATAATAGAAAATAATGCAAAAAATGGATTAACGTCAAGAACCAAAAGATGAACGACAAGAATGAGTGCCTTGCGATCACGCGTGATGTCCTGCAGTACGTCTGACTGACTTTTTGACCTATGACAGGGATACTGTTCACCCATGCAGAATATGAGAGGCTGCTATTCTTTTAAAAACTCAAAAGCATACGAAAAAAAGCGGTGAATGCTTAAGGAGGTTGTTATGCTTGCGATTGAGAAATTAGGTTGGAGCCTTTTTGCTTAGTGTATTGTGGTCTTTGAATGGATGGATTGCTGTCAATTTGACCTTTTTCGGTTCTGAAGAAGGCGAAACCACCGAAATGTTGACCTTCATTAAAATAAATAAATTATTGTTTTAACAACTTGCATAACAAGAAGTGCATGCGTAAGAAATAAGTATGTAGAAAATACCAGTTAAAATTGGAAATCTTACAATTAAAATATACCCGCTAACATAATAATACTTTATACAGTGCATTTTGACAAACGATTGAAGACTTAATTTCAATAAACTCGTGGATGGCATTCTTTACTGTATCTTGATTGGTGAGTATCTTCTCGTAAAGGAAATTGTTTTCATTTTCAAAAGGTGGCAATCGACTAATAGCCATTATTGGAAATAAAAAGGCAAGCTAGAGTTCCACGCTTTAACTTGTTCAGAATTCTGGGTTGAAAAATTGTGATGATGTACGTTTTTGTACAAAAGAATCGACCCTTTTCGGCTCAGCAATGAGAAGTGCTTTTTAATCAACACTAGTACATCGTTTTGCCATAAAGCAATACCATTCCACTCTGGAGTTCAACCACATTTAATTAATTAAAAGAAGTTTTAATGAAGAGAGAAATCTATCCAAGATCAAACAGCGATTTCATCTTTTTAAATTTCGAAGTCTCTTTAAGAATGCGGTCCTGTTTTTAATTAGAAACAACCATTCAAATGAGCGGTATCGATTAGCCTACAACATCCATCTAACATTAGAACTGTCTGATAAGCTATGCTCAAAATGGTTCCAACAAATTTCGAAAGTAACCAATTGCAGATTCATTACCGTCTTACCATAGCTTCCACTTCTTTTAAGACCACGTAGAATCCACTTATGTGAATGTTTCGAAAACTCTTAGATAGTGAAGAGTTGTCTCAGACATACTTCTAACTTTCAAACTCTAACCAATGCGAAACCCTCCAAAAAGATGTGGAATATGAGGTGTATTAACAAGACTGGTTAAAGGTGCCTAATAGAATCGAATGCATTATTAAGTGAATGATCAACGTCGAATCTTTGGACATGAGATGTTAGCCATCCATTGGACCCCACAACATTCCAAGAGCATATCATGCACTTTTTTAAAATAGGAAACAAATATTAATAATGTAGGAAACACTTGTCTATGTTTAATCGAAACTTTAGAAGTGGCGGAGTAAATTTCAAACATACTAGAAGTGCGCTTTGGACCATTAGGCATGAAATACCGAGCAGTTTGACTTGTAGATTCCCTATAAGCATGTTCATAATGTTGCTTCGGCATCTCAGAAATAGTTGTGTTTCTAATACATGTAATATAAAACATAAACAAAATGAGGCATTCAAAGCTTTTCTAACCAGTGGCTTACAATAGATAAATTACGCATTAACTTTACATAATAAGCATTTAGCAAACTTCTTTGAACTATCAGTTGAACTCTATTCCATGTTTTCAACAAAGAGCGAAAATGTTAGAAAAGAAAAAAATTTTTTAACTGGTCTTTGCTTGAATATTATGGCAAACTGGTACATATAAGTGGTTATGGGCAGTTAACTGCTGCTGTGACAATTGTAGGTACGACTTTTGCTTGGCATCATCGAACCTTTTCTTTTCATTGCCTCAAAAATGAAGGTCCACTCATCAGTGGCAGATCTCTAGAATGAAAATGACAACAGAAAAACATTACCGCAAAAAATACAGTCGAATACAGACCAGTGAAAGTTACAGAATTTCGTGCAAGCTCCACGTTATATAAGCATTCCCTCATTATGTTTATTTTGGCATTTTTGGTCATGATTTTGGCTATGAGATTTAATAAAAACCACAGCCTCTACTTTAAGATTTCTTTGATCTTCATTTAAGAAGGCAGGTCTAGTGTTAGAAGTGCAGAAAAAGAGGCCTTTTTAGAGAGTGTTGCTGTTCAGAGTGGGTGGTTGTCGTGAATAAAGTGAGATTAAACGTTTATCTAATAAAAAACTTTTAAAATAAACATTTAATTAAATGGTCTCCATACTTCCCACCGTTTTTAAAATCTTGCTTGTATTATGTTGTTTGCTGTGGGTGCCTACCTTCTTGGGGAGTTCGTCACGTTTCTGAGCGCTTTTTTTTTGGCTTTCACTATCGATTTTTGTCTCTTGATTGTCAGAGTTCGCTAGACTACTACTGTTTGTTCAATTATACAGCGATACTCACCTCAGTAGAATTAGTGTATTTATGGGTCTTCTGGTTATGCGTGCGTTTGGTGATGTGAGGTGTGCTACTCTAATCATTCCATTTGCAGAGATTTTAAATTTCCTGGCACGCGCTACTTCCCACGTATTCCTCAGTAGCAATGGATCGGCGATTAACATTATTGCAAATTGTAAGGGAATTTATGATGAGGATCTTTTTCGTCGATGAAGGAGGGTCTACGCCCTTCTCGTAGCCTCATGAGATATTGTCGGCCCCATATAGTCAAGTAACGCTAGGTTGATTCTTGTGATGCTATCGTTTTGTTTTCCAGTTAAAAACGCATTCATCTTTCTTGTATTTTTGGAAGGTCATTCATGTTTGAGTACTTCCACGGAGCAGTGATCATTTACTGGAATGGAAACATTTCCTTGCAGTTTTTCGAAACACCTGCTATCCAAAACCGATTCTTCCTCTAGCCAGCATAGCTTATGTAGTGATGCAGGATACTTGCTGCGTACACTACTGCTCAAGCTAGTGGGTGTTTGGAATGATTTGCATTGGTCGCTGTTCGAATGACATTTTCTGCCCATTCTTCCCCTACAATTGGTGATTTCGTGCTCATCGTGGTATAAACTCAAAATTTTAAGCTTTGATGCATAGGAATGGTGCTATTTATTTTGACGGCTTCGTACTAGTACCCTCAAAGTAAATTCATACTCTCCGTTGTGATACGGTTAATTCTGATGTCGTTGGATGTATTTCTGAAATATTCTTCCGCATCCGTTCCCGATACGCTTCTGCTGATACTTGCATTTGCCCCCATACGCTTGGGGTAGTTTAATAATTCATGCGACGTGGAACAGCGAGCATCGAACAATCTAGGCGCGAAGGTGCAGCCACTGATTGGTTTAAACTGACTGCAGATCTTTGTTCGTAACGCTCAGTAAGCGAATGATACAGAGCACTTTGCTGTGCTTCTTGTAGATGATCTTAATTAAACGTGAAAACAAATCCACGTCTCGCCACACAGCAACTCTGTTCTAAAGATAATACTGTGGACAGCTTTTATGAGGATTAACCAAAAGATGATTCGGTTATATGAGTCCAGAAATCGGGTTCAGCATTTCAAACCGAGTGCCAACATAAAGTAGCGCTGCAACATCAGCCAGTGCTTGGAGAGTGGTAGGCAGATTAATAATGGTGACCGTGAATGGATCAAGGTTCTGCGTTGCGGCGGAGAAGGCACCACACGTCGCGGTCATCTAGACTTAGCTTGTCCAGTCTGAGAGCCAGAAGTGGCTCTATCAGAAACTGGAGACCGACGGGCACAGACATCCGGCCGACTGTTAAGGTGGGCCATATCCGTTTTCGCGTAGTATTTTACGTGCGTTCGAAATTAATTTGTTACTGAATCTGAGGACGTAAACCGTTGTTCCTTTTGCTGCTGACATTTGATTAGACCGTTACCAATGGAGTAATTACTTCCTGAATTGGTTCTAGGTACTAGTTTTCAACATGACTAAAAATATTTCATTTTGCCTGCTCTCTCCTGGAATGCTGAATAGGCGATTGTAGTTTCGTGAGAGTGATTTCCTGATGAGCAAGGCCCTTGACACAAGATGTGATCCTTTAACTCAGCCTTATTTAATACTCTAGTGGTGCAGTCGGCTATTGTCTTGTAGTGTCCCTGTGCTGTTTCGACGATATTTACACGACTTCAATTCCAGTTTTGCTTTCACCATATTGTCGTAAAGAGCGTATACATTCTACAAATCTTGTTATTTCAAGTCCAACTGTAGATTTCATCACCTTCATTCACCTATTTTGAAAAACGATTAATTGCCCCTGTTGGAGTTTCTTGACGAATGGATAACGTAGATTTCATCACGTAGAGAATGAGAAACTTCGCAAGCAACGTGAACTAACTTTGTTGTAGGTTCCTTCTCAATATGTTGAGGGTTGCGGCTTGAGTTCATTGGATAAGTCTATGCACCACTTTGTTTCTGTTAGAACGTTCAGTCGTAGATGGAGTACATTGCTCTTCACCTGCCACGCAGAACCGTCTTAGTGGTCGGTGTCTCTTAAAGCTAAAGAGTTAAACCATGCATATAAATGTGCACAATACGAACTGCATAAGTAACGATGTGAACGCAAACACATTATACGAACATTCAATGGGTAACATGAAGTATAGAGGTGGTATATGGTAGAATTATTGACATATAAACGAAACAATAAAATAGAGTGGAACGTTGTACATAGGATAAGAAATTCCAGTTAACCACTAGGAAGTAAGGAGATCAAAGGTAATGGCTGGAGGCCATCACCGAGGAGTGTTAGGCTGAGTGAACCCACTGATGAGTTGATGAAGGACACGAGAACGATAATAAACTGTCATTACATCTCACCTAACGAAGAACTTCAATGAATAAATTTTGCTGAATACTATGATGCGATTAGGCTAAGAGAAGCAATAATAATAATAAAGCAATAAAATATAAGAATGCTAAGGAATACATTCAATATGCACATACGTTTGATGAACAACATGAGAATGAATAAAACGTATTAATGTGACTCATTACACATCACTAAATGTAATAATATTTAGGTGATGAAAATGACAAGCAGCGCCGAAGGCGACCTAAGTGGCGAATGAACCCATAATCGATGACAAACGACCAAGGTGTGACCATAGGGTGAAGAAACAGACAACCAGGGTCAAAGTGAATCACATAATGCTCCAGAGATAGAAGAGCCTCTCGAGATCAAACAGATTAATCGATCGAGTGTTAGTGGTGGATTTGTTGATACTCCTCTCCTCCCGCGAAGGTGTAAGAGTGTTCTACAGCAAAGTTACGCAAGAAAATGAAATAATATGATGGTAGGAAAAATATAGAGCATGATGAGGTAGAAATGACATAATCGTATGGTGAAATAAGGGTTATCGTGATATTACGATAGGATGAATATTTACATGATGGCATGGAAAGCAGTCGTCATAATTACTCTAGTGATCATGAAGTTATCTTTATTTATCGAAAAGCTTTCGGCGTTCGTGGTGAAGATGAAAATGATAAACTGAGAATACTTTTCAGTTGAGTACTTCACTATTTGGAAATCTCGTGTCGTTCATTTATCTAATTGTGTTAATGAAGATTTAAAACTTTAAACGATTTACATTTTTAGACAACGTTTCTCTCTAGCCCAAACGATCATTATCGAAATTTCAATATTTGCATACACGAGGTTGTCAAAATAATACTTATGGCACGACGGCTAATGTTTTCGCCAAATCGCTTTTTTACCAGAGCCTGGAAAGGTTAAGTTGATAGAAATCTACGATTCGACTCGACTAGACAACAAGAAAACCACCGACCCGATGACTAGAGTTTTTCGCGAAACCTATGTAAGGGTGATATGAGTCTCAACGAGTTTCTAAAGCAAGAAGAACCAATTGGCTCACCTCTGAAAGCGACAGGGACAAATAGAGACAATACTGGCGCGCGCTCGAGTCTCTCGACAATAAACGGGAAATGCAGGTGATACAGGTGATACATACAGTGACGGCTGCTCACCCATAAAGAATTTTTACAAGCACTTCAGAAACTCTTCGATGACCTTAGCAAAAAAAGAACTGCAAAAGATGAAAAGCTTGTCGTCGTTTTCATTAGGATTCTTTCTATACCTAAATTTTCACGCTCTCCAATTTACGACTTCCAGGGTCCGACCTTTCTGTCAAGGTATCTTTTCTCCTTACAGTCCAATGTAAACTTCCTCTGAAAAATGAGCTAGATTGCTTCGAAGTCTGACGTAAATCGCCCTGCTATTCGTTCCACAATCGCTGTAAATTCATCAAACTTTACAACATAAGGAGCATTTTAGAAAATAAAATTAGTCTTTTATTTGAGGTAGAAAATAAAGAAGTTGGATTTCTAGATTAGAAAAATTTTGTTTCAAAATTTGTTGTACTATGTTGAACTGTTTTTTTCCTAAATTTCATAGTTGTGTTGGTCGCATAACAAATTATTTTACTACAATCTATCAGCGCAAAGATTGATGATCATTCTGAAAACATTTGCTTATACGGTTGTTTTGACTTGAACATGGACCATTATCTAATGCGTGAAATAGGCCTTGATAATTTGCTTCCTTCAACCTTTTTAAAGCTGATTTAAACATTCAAGGAATGAAACCCTTTTCTCAACTATTTTTCGCTTATATGGTCGGATTGTTCACTGAACACTTCAAAATATTTTTTTACCTATGTAACAAAAAAATCACCACCACAACAGAGAGAGAGAGAGAGAGAGAGTGCTCTACTAATAACCTTTTACTTAAGTCAAGAAAAAAAATAACAGAAGTAAATAGAAGCAAAGAGTTGTAACTTAGTTGTTTCTATTCTATTTCCTCGAACTACACGAGATTGGTAAGCAATATTTATTATATAACAGCTAAGGTTTCGGCGGTTTCGCCTTCAAATTACTAGAAGTTTTCTCAAAATCTAAACAAAATCATAAATATTCATATACTTCTTCCTTAAACATACATACATGTAGAGAAACCCAAAATATAAATTTTAATGACATTAGAAGCAACATCATCAAACACTCACCGTTTTGCCACTGTCTTTCACTGTGGACCGACCGTATGGCTTTAGGTACTAAAGAGGAGTGAGCCATACTCTCAGAATGACTCTATCAAACTAGAATATCAGTCTGAGACGTGGAATTATTGTGAATAATTGTTATTGTGAATTGGACGTTTGATGGCACTCCTCCATGTAGTTTATCCTTAGGTTGTTGAAATTAATCCAAAAAGCCTCAAGGAATTTCTTAGATACCAGCTGAGCTCTATTCTATATAATCAAAAAAAAGCGAAAACTTTGAAAAGGCAAGAAAATTTCTGAAGACGTCTTCGCCTAAATATTATGGCAAACTGGTACATATGAGTGAATATGGACAGTTAACTAATTGCTGTGTAACAGTTTTAGATACGAGTTTTGCTTTGCATCACTGAACCTTTATGCTTTTACTGGTTCCAGTTAAATAAAGATCTACTCTTCAGTGGCAGATGTTTTAGAATGCAAATAGGTGGGAAGAATGCAATGTTACAGTAAAGATTACAGTCGCATACTGAGCAGTCAAGTGACAGAATTTCGTGCAAGTTCGACGATATATGAGCTTCCTCTCATTGTATTTATGCCGGCATTTTTGGTGATGATTTCGACTATGCGATTAAATTAAAACCACCATTAGTTGGAGATTTCCCTGATTTCCCTCAGTTCTAATACTAGAAGCGAAAAAATACGCATTCTTATAGTGTTGTGTTCAGTGCGTTGTTGTCGAGCACAACGTGAGATCAAATGTTGTCAAATAAAAAAATTTTGAAATAAACACTTATCGACTGGTCTCCAGACTCTCTACCGTTACTAAATCTTGCTTGTGTTCTGTTTTTGCTTTCGATACTTTTATTCGTGGAGAGCTCTTGGCGTTTTTGAGCCGCTGTTCTTTGGTGTTCACTATCCTTTCTTGTCTTTTCATTAGCAGTTTTGGACTATCACATCATTCAGTGATACCTCGTCTACTAAGCACAGTGGAATTAGTGTATTCATGGGTCTTCTGGTTGTTATGTATCCGTTTGGTGATGTGAGGTGTGCCACTCTAATTATTCTATTTGGAGGTTTGCAATTCGCTAATACGTTCTATTTTCGTTTAGTATTGCTTAAGCTTGTGGGGCTATTTGACATGATTAAAACTGGTTGTTGTTCGAATGATATTTTCGCATTGTCCATTTCTTCCCTACAATTGGTGATTTCGTGCTCATTGTGGTAACTCGGATTATCGGATTCTTCTAAGCGGTCTTCTTCTCCATAAAACTTCTCCTCTTAGTGCACAACGAACATTTGTGCACAAAGAAATATCAGATGTGAATAAGAACCCAAAGCGAATCAGAGAGGCGAACTTTAAAAGATAATAGCAGTATAATAATATGGACTTCGTGGACGTTTTGTAGAGCAAAACAGGGTTCCATTATTGTGGGGTTTTAATGGCATTTTTCAATGAACTAAAAAAATTGATGGAATAATAATCATGCCGATCATTGGATGATAACATAAACAATAAACACTTCATGTAAGTTTATCAGCCCGATCACCGATAGATGCTCTGTCTTTTCCAACTGATAGACAAAAAATATTTACATGACAACCATAGGAAAATAACCCTATTGGATATAGAGTAGCAACTTGTCCACTGTCAATGAGATTGAAACACAAATAAAGCAGATGATTTTGAAGAGCTTATATCATCTAAAAATGTAAACATAACACAAATTAAAAAATACTGTTATATGTAGGACAAAAACAAGTTGGACATAAATATTTTTTTGCACAAACCCACCTAGTGTTAACTGCTCAACTTTTCCAACGATGCAATTTTTCTTCGATCACAGAAAAACAACGAGCAGGATTGATGCGTTTCCTTTTCTTTTCACACTCTAGCATATAAATATTATACAGCATCTTCTAGAAGCAACAATATTTTTCTTTGCATTTATACAATTCGGCACGTTCGTCCATGCAGTTTGAGCCAACAAATATGAAAAATATACTGAAAAATATCCACTACTTATAAAAAAATATCCGTTATACATTAGATCTTCTCAACCATACTCCAATAAAAGTTCTACAAAGTTACAGACCAAAAATAACACACATCACTCTGCCTTAGCCACTACTGTTCATCTTACAATACGGAATGGAATTCCTTGTATACTAAACGAACGTTACATACTAACTGGATTTCGCATAAATGATTGAAAATCAGCAGAATATCTCGGAGAAAAGCCACATAAGCATTTCTTTCTTTTCTTCTGCAACCTTTCTTTTCACGGAAACTTAAAACGAGTAATAAAGTAATATACATCTAGATGCCTCTTAAAATAAGCGAATGCAACGGTAACAGAGCATATTTAAACGCATTCTGCACTTTAATAAATTGGACACCGTTAGATAAATTTCATTACAAAGCATGTATACTATAAAGGTAGTGAACAAAACATAGCCAATGGCAAGGAAAGAACACAACAATTTGAGTGTACTTTATAGTAAACGATTTCAGATAATACTACTATTAAGGACATAACTAGGCGTAGTGGTTTATTTGAAACACATCGAGCTTATCCACTATCTTTTCATTAACTGCCTAATTCTTTTCTCGCCGGTGTTATTATTAATAATAATATAGATGACAACATAATTAATAATAAAATATTTGATAGCATTGTAAATTAACTGCAGGTTCAGCCTAACTGAGTTAAAAGCCGATTATGCACACCAGATAATCCCGCTGACGGGTGATTGCTGATAGCACCGATAAGAACTAAACATGCCGAGAAAACGGCAAAGCAAATGGTACGTATTGGGTTGTGGATAACTTTTGACCTCCTGGATAGGGCAATTACAGGTAGGAAGTACGCAGCGTCCAGATTTTTGCAAATATCTCAGCATCATTGCATATACATCTGAGCTTAGATCAAATTCAGGCTTTCATCTAATTCGAGACGATGACGAACCAGACGTTGTAGCAGCATAGACAACAGCAATTCGAAAGCCAATTTCTGCAAAAAAAAACAAACGTTAATAAGTTTACGGCAGAAATTTGGTGTCTTCATCAACGATCGCTAACTCAATTCACTCACTCGTTTATAACTTGCTTAACGTTGCCTTCTTGCTTACACATTGGAGAAACACTGACGATTTGACATATAATCTTTGCTGGCTTGTCAGGCAACACACCAGCAAATTTATTTACCTGCAACGAGGAATACCAACACCTAATATTCGGGATCTAATATGGTATGAAAAATGCATTAAAGGCGACTAACTGAAAACTGTGTTGTTCCGGTCCCACGGTAATCCAGGAATTCGCGACATATTTTCTGAATTGAATATTTGTTGTTTAAAGCGTATGTTATTTGATACCACAATATTCGTCAAATTCACTAGAAAAAAAGAGCACCACACTGGTCGTATTGAGCATGAAATTGAAATTCTCATGAATAATAAACTTCATCACATACTCATCTTTTTACGACTGCACGTTACAATTTCGATTTAACACGTTGAGAAGAATAATATCAGGTCAATTCTCAACTCTAACTAAGGGAAAAATTGAAAATTAGGTGGAGAAAAATCAACATGCTTACTATTAATTTCGAACAAATATTAACCATTTTGGAGTTTTGAAAGCTTTACTACGGTTACGAAATTACGACGAGAAATTGTGACGGTTAAGGTTCGTTAATAACACAAATAGAAACTTCCAGACTCAAACACATGTGTCATTAAAATCAAATCATACCCGACACGATCGCTGCAACGGAAACGACAGGTATCTAACGGTCGAACGTTTCCTATTCGAGTTCGAACATCATTGGTTGCGTCGCAATTGCGTCACGATTGCGTCACGGTTGCGCGGCGGTTGCGTCGCGCTCCACGCTTAACGCGCAGGCGGGTGTGAGCTGTATATGGCTCATTTTCATTTCCAATTTGCAGTGAAACCTTTAATAAAAAATTTCCATCACAAACTTATATCGGGCGTTGCTTGAGGAGACTTATAAAACTTTTACAAATTCTAATTTATAAAATCTATAATGCAGAAGAGATCTTTGATACTGTCCAGTTGCACAGTATTTCGTGGCTTGATGTGCAGACAGCGAATACGGGGATTGTTAATGAGTGCGGTATTGAAACTAAATAAATACAAATGAAGTCTCGATTCGTTTTTTGTGGTAAAAAAGTTAAGGTCAAAGTCTCACACTGCAGTTATCAAATATGCTTTGTTGCAAACATGACCGTTACAACTAACTAACGATTTCATTAGAGCATTTTTTAACACCTACACAGTTCCGCTTGATCGAAGCGAATAGAACTCAATTCAAATCTGCCCGCTGCCCGTCGTCTATAAACTCTTTACTCCAGTCATAGTCAACAGGATTGACAGAACATTGGACGAGGTACAGCCATGTAGACAAGCAGGGTTTCGAAAAGGATTCAGCAAGATAGCCACATCTACACAATAACGAGGCTCATTGAAGTATCATGAAAGTAAAAAGACCGCTCCGTCTCACTTTCATCGACTTGAAGAAAGCCTTCGACACTGTTGAGACAGAAGGGGGATTGAATCTCTGTGAAACCAGGGTGTCGCTACTCAATAAATCGAAATTCTTAGTAAGCTATGTAAAGATTTAAGGCTATCATATCACCATTCTACAACGATATTAGAATAAACGTAAAGAGAGGCGTTTGATGAGACGTTACAATCTCACCGATACTCTTTGCTACCAGCCTCAAAGACGTCATGAAAGGATTAGAATGAGAGTGTAAAAAATGACAGTTGGCCACCTACGCGAAAATATCAAAAATAAGGTGCGCCGGTGACATGATACGAATAAACGACAACCGATGGAAGGAGTGTCACCGACTGGGTCTCTCGTGAAATCAAGCGTACAGCAGGAAGGCCATTGAACCGATAGTAAGAGTTCTTTACGAAAATTCTGGAAGAATGGTATGAAGCTCAGCGACTCCCTAAAGAGTCCCTAAAGAGTAACCTATGGGACCACTCTTCCACGCGACAGGGACAAATGGGGAAACTACTGGCGCCCTTTCGAATCGTTCGAATCACTAGAAGTTGAACTGGAATATATGTGATACGAGTGATTAACAATAGACAGCCGACACTAAATACGTAAAGCCGCCTCATTTAACTCATAACACTAATTTTTCGGCGCATCTATTACAAGTTTGAATCAACTCGTGCTGGGCCAATCGTCCTCCCCTTTCCTTCCACACCCCATCAATGGGATCCGCTTCTTGTTTTGCACTTTTCCCAGTTTTTTCATAAGTTTTCCAAAAAAAATTCGGGTGTTTTTGTTCTAAACCTATCCTTTAATTAGTTTTATGTACTCTCCCAAATTTCAAACTCATGTATGGGAACAAAAAATAGCTGTCGCTATATACCTACATAGATGCCAGCATTTGGTACTCGCTTCTACATTCATCCATTTTATATAATACATATAATCCATCATAGTTACTGAAGACGACTAAAGTAAATTACCTGTAAGAATTCAATTTTGTACTCTCGACATACAGTAGACGAAGGTTTCCCGACAACTCCCAAAAATTTTTCGGTAACCTAAGTAATTGAGTGATTGTGAACTTAACATACGTATAGAAATGTACGTCTATAACAAGTTTACTGCTGCTAAGGTATATACAACTTTTCTAAAGTGTTTTTTTTATTTTAAACCCCATTTGAAAGTCAGAACTTCATAAACATTCTAGCAACAATTTATGTCCAAGCATTTTTGACTTAACAACGTTTACCACTTTGTGCTCTGCATAGGATAGCTGGGATGAAACATCACCCTTGACACAGGGTATCCAAACGCGCATTCTGAAGAAGAATTGGTGCGCTTAACTTCTCTAAACTCACTGAGAAATTTGGAGGACTTTAATGATGTAACTTTCATTATTAATTATTAACTACCTATTCACCGAGAAATATAACTGCACTGATGCTGAGATATTTGTAAAACTCGGAGGGGTAGGTGAACTTCGAACCCGCGATTGCCCTATCCGAGGCGTCACGAGTTCTCCAACACACCATCAATGACCTTTGCTTTGCTTTTTTTTCAGCATGTTTTTTCTTATCAGTGCTATTAACAATTATCCGTCAACAGGAAGATCTGGGGGTGCAGAAATCGGTTAGAATTGGGCAGTTAATAACGAAAAAGTTAATATCACTGAAAAATATGTATATCAAAAAACAAGAATCAATTTGTTGGTTATAAGACGACGTTTCTAAGATAAGGGTGGGATGGATTATGAGAGAATCGAAATGACGGAGATTAACTGCCCAAGTAATCCAACTTTCTTCAAAGCTTAAGCTAAATTCTAGAGTCTCAAACCCCAGGTGAAATCAACACAGTGAAACGAACACCCCTGCTGATAATGCTTGAACAACGACAAATAGTAATGATTTGGCTCCTGCACATCTGTAGCAGACCATTTGGGTATATAGGAATCACATGATCGTATGGTGCGATAAAGATTATCATGATATAATGATAGGATGAATATTTTTATGATGGCGTGATGGGATGGAATTTAGTCGCCATAATTACTCTAGTGATCATAAAGTTATCTTTATTATCGAAAAGCTTTTGGCGTTGTGTGTTAAAAATGAAGTTGATAAACTGAGAATATTTTTCAATTATTCAAGTACTTCACTAATTGAAAATCTCGTGTCGTTAATTTATTTAATTGTTTCAATAAAGATTTAAGACTTTAAACGATTTACACCTCCACACAACGTTTTCCTCTAAAATAAAAGATCATTTTCGAAATTTAAATATTTGCATACAGGATGTTGTTAAGATAATACCTATTGCACGCTGGCTAACATTTAAGGCAAATCGCCTTCTTCAAAACCTGGGAGGTTAATCGCATAAAAAACAACATTATCAAACGCTCACCGTTTTGCCTCTCAGTACTTCACTTTATGGTGAGGACCGACCGCATGGTTGTAGGTACTGAAGAGGAGTGAGTCATACTCTCAGAAGGATTCTATCAGACTAAAATATCAGTCTGTTATACCGTGTGAGATCGCATGTGATTATGAGGTGTTCCTCTTTGTGATTCATCCTTGCGTTCTTGAATCTAATGCATGACGCATCAAGGCTTTTGTGCAAGGACATTTTAGTTTCTTGCGCGAGAATAGTACCTTTTACTTAAAAAATATTCCGCTGCCTTTTTGTGTCCTATGCCTGCCTAGTGTAGTGTTTGGTTTGCCTTTGCGTTTTTCATCTAGGTTTCTTTTATACGGACAGAGAGGTGTCTTCCGGTTTCGCCAATGTACTCGTCCTTGCAGGCATTGCAAGAAATGAAGCGCACCGTATCCCAGCTCATGAAATCACCGTCTCGGCCGTAAGGTGAAATTGTTCATTCCTTCGTTGTACATAAGCGGTCATATTTTTTGATTTCGAACTATTTGACGACATAGGGTGATCGGTGGTATTTCTACAACTGCTACCAATTTCTCTAGACTTACCTTTTTAGGCATGGTTTTATAGCTATGCTGATTTCGTTCGAAATGAAGGGCAGGTGGAAGGCGATTTTGCTTTTGCTAGACTTATCGTCAAGGTTGATGGCCATTCCTCTAAACTATCCCTAGAAGCCATGATATGGTCACTGCTGGAAATGGCTATTTTCCGTGTCAAGTCGAGCGATTCCTCCCTCTGTTCTGCCTCGACTGGAAGCTCTCTGAAACACGTTTCTTATCAGTGCTCTCTTTGTGTGTGAAGGTTAAGAGTAGAGGTAATGGGCCAGAATGTTGGTTAGTTTTTCCTTCTTCAAACAAACACGAAGTTGTTAAATAATTTTTATTTATTGCAAATATATTTCGGCTGACGTTTCGGCGTACTCGCCTTCTTCAGAGCCGTTTGTCCGCTACTCTTCCACTTCTCGGACGATCCACTTCTCTCGAATTAATTATTATACAAATTATTAAAATGTAATATAAAAGCAGCAAACTTCTTGATCGACTAGGCCTGTGAAATGACCGGCTTCCACACCAGAGCAAAATACTTTGACACTGCAAAGCAAAATTCATACACAGAACACAACTAATGTAAGAAAAAGAAAAAGATTAAGAATACAAAGCATGAGTATTTATTGGCATAGAATACATCCTATCACACCGAAATGAAAGATTTGTTAAAGTTCTAATTTTAGGGATAGTGATTTTATTTAGGAAAACGAGTAGCATGTTATATGTAAACTAGTTTTGAGTTGAATGTTGAACATCTTGCTACTACGAAACGAACCCAAAAGATATAGGACATAGTCATAAAATAAACCTCACCTTCACGAAAACTATTATTTCAAATTAATCTTGGACCTGTAGACTACAACGTCCGGGAATTCTAAACATTCTAAAGCAGACGAAATGTTGAACAGGTGTGCTTTCAGTCTAGTTATCAGTGTTATTTTTTAAATTTTTTTTCTCTCCCACTCGATTTTCTACCTTACGTTTTTTATTTTCTTCATTAGAGAAGACATTCATCGAAACCATTGAAGAGGGAAAATGACAAAAGACCTTTTTATTTGTATTTACCGTTCAAAAAAAGGTTCAGACAAGTATTATTCTTGTGACTGAAGACTTTCTACTAGCTACTGAGATAAAACTTGTCAATTTGATGATATCAAAATCGTCTATCTGATTTGCACGCAAATTTACTGGGTAAGTTTGCCCAGCGCTTCCTAATTATAGAAATTCAGAAATCTAAAAGCGCTCTTAGAGGTTATCGGTCACAGTCGTTTAAAGTAAAATAGTCTTTTTGATTTCGTCCCAAAATCAAGACAAAAATAACTACACAGAATCTTACTGCGAAACATGGAACTGGTAACTTCACCTGACATAGTAGTTTAGCTATTTCTATACTTAAGCGGATATGGCTGGTTATCCAAGCGACAAGCATCATCCTGTACTTCAGTCATGTGTATGCCATTCTTACACTATTGTAATTATATGATTTCAATGGTAACTAGAATAATTTGCATGTTACACAATGGAAATAATTTTTCGTCGAACCATTTAATGGATTCAGTTGTGCCTTTACTTTGCTATCACTCTGCTGAGTTTCTTTGAATGACATTTTCACATTCTGCCACGGTGTTAGGGTATTTCACTACAAGAGTGCACTTTAAAACAGATATAGTGGTTATAAGCAATTTATACAGGTATTTATACATTTATACAGGTTATACAAGTATGCTTCAGGAAAGCTATAAAACTACTACCCAGTAGAAAAAAAATCCTCACCTACTACTGCGAATGACTATTGAAATATGAAACGGAGGAAAAACAAAATTAAAGAAAACATTAACATGCACTAAAAAAAGCAAAAAAGCTATGCTTAGCGAAACAACTATGCTATATAAACCAATTCCAGGAGTGTTGATGGACAAAAGCTGTCACTGTTTGGACTACTCGAGATGTCAAGCCCACAGCATCCTGCAGAGCACCTGCTATTTTAAGAGTTCTTCACCAAAACCCTAGGAAAATGGTATGATGCTCATTAATTTCCTAAAACGAACCAAATCCATTGCTCTACTATTGCACACGACAGATTTGCAATACGGAGTATTTCTATCATTTCTAAAACCTGCACCAACCTCTACTATGTCTAATGAAGTCGCATGGGTAGCGAATCCCTCAGAGATTGATCAAAGCTAACTAATCCTTCATCCTTTATGACACATTTTGTTAAAACATAATCATTAATTGTTGAAATGACATGAATTGTATTTCAAACAAAATAAAGGGCTGATTTGATATGTCCAACACCAGCGAAGTGAAAATAATGCAAACCCCGACAACATTAAAATATGGTAATTCACATTTCAACACAATTATTCATTGACTATATGACGTTCTCATATCAACGATGAAATAAAAAAATACTTTAATGGTTTTCCTTATCGTACGAGGCACACTCGAACGGGTTAATCCTCTCAAGATATTCATATAGCAACCAACATTTTTACCTATCTGGGTAGTAACATTTGTAAGCTATTTAAGAGTACCAAAATATTAAGTAGAAAAACAGACAGAATAATATTATAAACACACTGTAATTTGAAGGTGTTCAAATGTCCACATTCCGTGAAGGTTGCGTGTAGAAGCTGGATGGAACATCTTTATCCTTCCATTCTAATGCAAAGATCACAGGTGTTACTATGATGTGAAATTTTTTTTACTACAGCTGCATAAACGATCTTAAAAAATGCGTTGAAACTCACATATCCAGCTAACAATCAATCTAATGGCCTCCTGTAGCTTTCTGCCAACATAGCACTAATTTCCAGCTCAGGTTAGTGCCTTTAATGGATAGCTTTAATAATCAAAATATAAGACAACGAATAAAAAAGAAAAAAAAAACATTGCGTCACTTCTACCTCTTTCTGTTGGACACAATTTTTGTCGATTCTTTAGAACAAGAAGAACACTCATTTAAGTGATATTCTGAAATAATATGGAATGATGTTAATATTTTCCAATAATAAAAATGAGTATGGTCATATAGAGATGGTTTCGAACCCACTAATCAGTAAACCCAGGCTATCCACTTTTCTAATAGATTTGAAAAGTAATGACCATGGAAATAATATCGCAAAAAAAAACGTTATTAAACAAGTTAACATCGCAATGAAATTTGATACCAAGCTAATCAAAGAAATAGTTATTGCTTGTTTGAAAAAAGATATAGATCCTTTAATAGTTGGCTGAGAAATAATATACAGTTTAAAAAATACAAAAAAGTATAATCATGTGGGCGCGTGTAGCGATCGGAGATTTGATCTCACGTCCCGGGGTCACCACGCCTTCCATCCCTCCGTTCGGCAAATTAGTACCAGTATTATCTGGGGGACCAAAACAATCCTTGTCATTTCGGTTGGCCCCGGATATATTTTTATCGCATTGTTCTCCACTATTCTCAAATACATGCGGAAAATGAACTCAAAAAATAGTAAGATTTCATTAAAAACCTCAAGACGTTAGACTGCCGAAATATATAAGGGAGGGAAAACAAAATTAACGAAAACATTGACATTCACAAAGAAAAGAGCGAAAGAACTATGCTTAGCGAAGCAAACCATGCAATATATATAGGCCGATTCCAGGGGGTTATGGACAACAGCCGTCGCTGATTGAATCAGGTGAGATGTCTCGGTTTGTTAGTTGTGTATTCTGATGGAATTTTGGTCGTTAGTCGTAATTTCCATCAATCTCTCACTTTAACCTAAAATATTGAAGAGTAATATCGTTGACTGCGCTGAGAATTCTTCAATGCAGTTAGCATTCCCTAATAGTTTAAAAATGACACTGATTTATGAAAAAAAAATCTTTATAACTTTACAGGCCGTCATATTAATTGATTGTGAAATTTGGGATGGGGTATACAACATCCCAGAAAATCTTTTCCTCGATTCGTTAAATCTACGATTCTTTGAAGTAAATCGGATTCTTTTTCAATAAAATAACGACGACCGTTGATAAGTAAATAATGTTTTAATAAACTACCAAAAGATTAAAATAACGTTAATGTTTACAAGAATAGCGATGAAAAGAGGAAATATTATATGAAGAGGTGAACACGAATAGAAACAGTTCTATACAAATGCGCGAATTGATTGTTACGATAGACAGTTGTAATGAAACTAACGACTGTAGCAGTGAAATTGTTATGAAATCGATTTCAGTACTGTAATATCTACCACATTTGCATTTAAGATGTTGACGCCTTTCCATGTGAATGATATGCTCATTTGTGACAGTCCCACTTTCGCACGACTTCGGTTGATGCACTAAAATTGGTGAATACGATGTTTATAAATGTATAGACAGATGAAAAGAGGAATATAGCAAACAGATATCAAAAAAGTATAATGGTATTTACTAGATACGAAATACATTGCTACATTCCTATGAGTCGAGTCACCAGGTATTACGCGATGAAAATGAACATCACTCGCCCTCAAAACACTCTTATATACAGCGTTTGGAGCGGTGGT
>NW_028294125.1:0-35850 GCF_964341445.2 Mesoplodon mirus | reverse complement strand
CAACAGTACCCTGTAGTTCCAATTTCTCCACATCCTTACCAATACTTTATTTTTTTATTTTTATAATAGCCATCCTGACAGGTTCGGGATGATATCTCATTGTGTGGTTTTTTTGTTTGTTTGTTTGTTTTTTGGGGGATTTTTTGGTCTGCACTGTGTGGCATGTGGGATCTTAGTTCCCTGACCAGGGATTGAACCTGCATCCTCAGCAGTGAAAGCACAGAGTCTTAACCACTGGACCACCAGGGAATTCCCTCATTGTGGTTTTGATTTACATTTTTCTGATGATTAGTGATGTCGAGCACCTTTTCATATATCTGTTGACCATTTATATTTCTTCTTTGGAAAAATGTCTGTTCAAGCCCATTGACCATTTTTAAATTGGGTTATTTGGGGGATTTTTTTGCTATTAAGTCATAGGAGTTTCTTATAAATTTTGAGTATTAACCCCTTATCTGATACAGGGTTTGCAAGTATTTTCTTCTCTTCCATAGGCTGCCTTTTCATTTTGTTGACTGTTTCCTTTGCTGTTCAGAGGGTTTTTAGTTTGATGTAGTCCTACTTGCCCATTTTTGCTTTGTTGCCTGTGCTTTTGGTGTCATATAGATAGGACATCATTGCCAAAATTAGTGTCAAGGATCTTTTCCCCTATGTTTTCTTCTAGGGGTTTTACAGTTTCAGATCTTATGTTTAAGTCTTTAATCCATTTAGAGTTGATTTTTGTGTATGATACAAGAGTCCAGTTTCATTCTTTTGCATGTGGATATCCAATTTCACCAACACCATTTGTCAGTTGTGACAAAGAGCAAAGTTGGAGGCATAAGAGTTTCTGATTTCAAAAAATATATTACAAACCTACAGTACTCAAAACAGCATGGTACTGGCAAAAAGACAGACTAATGGAACAGAATAAAGAGACTAGAAATAAACATATGCATATACAGCCAACTGATCATTGACAAAGGAGCTAAGAATACAATTGGGAAAGGATGCTCTCCCAGTGCCCTTAGAAGTAACCATGACACCCTACAGATTTGGAATACCCAGGGCCTTCATACTTTTTTAAAAGATAAATTTATTTATTTATTTTTGGCTCCATTGGGTCTTCATTGCTGTGCACGGGCTTTCTCTAGTTGTGGCGAGTGAGGGCTACTCTTCATTGCAGTGTGTGGGCTTCTCATTGCCGTGGCTTCTCTTGTTGTGGAGCACAGGCTCTAGGCTCATAGGCTTCAGTAGTTGTGGCACACGGGCTCAGTAGTTGTGGCTCGTGGGCTTAGTTGCTTCCCGGACCAGGGCTCGAACCCATGTCCCTTGCACTGTCAGGTGGATTCCTAACCACTGCACCACCAGGGAAGTCCCAGGACCTTCATACTTTTACATGTAAGTTACTACTTGATTTTCCCTAGTCAGGTCACTAGTAGGCTTTAAGTTCCAGGACACTCTAAGGATAATTTTTTCTCAATTTGTTTCTTATTGCCAACTAGAGATTTACTGTCTCCAGTGCCAACCAGGCTAGATAACTGATGGCAATTTCCCCTATATCCTCAATGATCTGTTGTCTGTGATCTCTCCTGGTATCAATTTTTATGTTAGAGCAATCGGTGACTTACTCTGGGTTAATTAAGTAGAAAATAAATGATTAAAAAGATATTGGACAGTTTATGGAATCTCTAAATAAAAGATTCGACAACCAGGATTGGTGTTTGGAAGTTTAAACTTATGCCTAGGAATCATGCTGTAGAATTGGTCCAGGGAACAACCTAGTGCAAGAGTCACTGGGCAGAGACACTTCAGCTAGAACTACAAATATCAATGATAGGGGATGCTAAATACAGTAATATGAATCACTGATACATTTGTTCTGGATACTGAAAACAGTGTGTGCTTTCCACTTCCAGAATATATTCTAAGCAGTCTTTTCTTCTTGTCAGTAGCTTCTAGTCCAGTCTCCAGCATGGACATAACTGATTGTCAGAGCTAAGGTCATATGCTAGCCTATGGCTTTAAAGGATACTCAGAGATTAAGTAGGTGGCATTTTCAGTCTGTACAACGAGAGGCAGATTCTTCCTCATAAGATGGGGATTTCCATAACTTATATATGGGTTCACACACTGGACAAAAACGAGGAGTAGAACTCTCCATTAGAGTTTATTCATGAATAAATACCACAGAAGTCATAATTTTCTTTACAATAATATTTTGGAAACAAGAATAAGGAAGTTTTATATATATATACACACACACACACACAACACACACACACACACATACATATATGTATATATGGGTGTGTGTGTCTTTATAAATTCTGACTTTATATAAAGTAGGCCTTTGTTTTTTACTGTGACTGTTCTGAATGCAGAATGGGGATCCTTTTAGTTACAAAGAGGAAAATGAAAACTTTTTTCTGAACTAAACTACATGAAATGTGAACATGAAGATTAACATCATCTCTGAGGCAGGAACCTACCTCAAAATTATACTCCTTCTCAATCAATGCTATTGTCAGTTCTTAGTTTTATTAATTATTGAAGGAAAATATATATCCAAGACATTACTGCAAATAAATATTTTAGAATATGTCTGGCTTTTCCTGTAC
Source organism: Mesoplodon mirus (assembly GCF_964341445.2). Lineage (NCBI taxonomy): Eukaryota > Metazoa > Chordata > Mammalia > Artiodactyla > Ziphiidae > Mesoplodon > Mesoplodon mirus. Next base: position 33,250 of record NW_028294125.1, on the reverse strand, counting down.
AGTGAAAACATTTTTATAATATGAAATGTAAGAACAGATATTTTTCCAACATAAGTTCTCGTTGCATATTCTCACATATTATAACCATATATAATTACTGTTAAGTGAAAAGCCTGAATTAGATGAGTAAATTGTTACAGCCAGTGGTAAGAAAATAATTATATATATTTTTTAGCACAGTATTTAAATTTTATATTTAAGAAACTTTTGAGGGACTTTTCATCTAGCTAATAAGTGAGTTAATTTCAAACAGAGGAACGTTGTGAAGAGTGGCACCATGGTGTTTTTAGAATCAGAGGGATATGAATTCAAATTATTCAATGATAATTTTTGAGATCCTACCACAGCCAGGTACATGGCTTTTACATTTTCTCTAGGAATTTCATTTTCATCATCTAAACAATAGATATAAAACATTTAACTAATGAAGTTTTTGAGAGCAGAGCAAATCTTCAAGGCAAGACACAAAAAAGGTGAAAACCTTTCCAAGTAACTTGACTATGTTCCAGAGCAAAACTCAATAATATTTATAGAAATATAAAAATATTCATCACTACTACAAGGCAAAATTAATAAGTTATGGCATCCAACCAAAGATTACCAGGCATACAAAGGGACAGGAAAAGATGAACTGTAATAAGAATAATCACTTGAAAGTGACCCAAAACTGGCCCAGATGTTAGAATGAGAAGATAAGGAAGTCAATTGTACCACAATAATTGTACCACACATGTTAAAAAAAAGTTATGTCGAAATATAGAAGATATAAAAAAGAACCAAATTTAACTTCTAGAGATGAAAGCTACAGTTATTGAGATTAAAACAAAGCAACAAACAAATCATTTGATAGGTTTTGTGTGTTTGAAACTTTGTTGTTTGAAAATTTGTTTCATTTGTTCTACCAGTCAGACCTGGTAGAAGAAACAGTGTTTCTGGGTAAGAGATGATGAAAATACCAGTCCTCCAGTTAGTTCACTGTCACTCTCAGAGAGCTTAAAAGAGAACTCAGTGTGGTCGAAGAGTAGCCCAGAGAATAAGTTGGAGGGGGTTATTGCTGGAAGTGACAAAAGTAAGACATGGCTTCCACGTTGGGGGGTTCTTCCGTTGTAAAAGAGGCAAGAATGAGGATGAACCATAAACTCCTCCCATGCTGAAGCCACAGAGTGAACCCATCCCATGTTATTAGAGGCCACTGATATCAGAGGCAGAAGACCAGGATCATAACTGCTAATGGGCAGCTAATTGTGCTTGTAGTCAGAGGAGGGTCTCCCTCTTTTCCCCTTTTTCTTTTTAATTCTGAACTCAGGGTTATAGTAAAACAAAACAGGAATTTAGAGAAGAGCATGTGGGAAGCTTTTTGGCTATTTGGAGTTGTTGCTTTGAACAAATATCCCCCCAATAAAAATAATAACATAATAATAGTGGTACATGAAACGTCCATATATTTACTTAAATGAATTCTTTAAAATTAGATGTAGTTTTTGGTCTAGACTGCAAAAGCATTAAATTTCCCTTGTAGCAGTTACTGAAAAAAATTAAACATTTAAATTTTTTTACTTCATCAAGATTGAATTTCTCAATCAAACCACATATGATTAACCTGGTTTTCCAATGTATCTTTTACAACAGACACATAATCTGATAATAAACATGGCATTGTTTTCTAAATTATTTTTAATGACATACATGATAGAACATGAGAGGATCTTGGCCCATTTAGCAACCCCCATACTTTTATTTTAATGGAACATATAGTTTAGGTAGAAAATATAGCCTAGTGGATTTTTAAAAAATTATCTTTGGAAATGAAAAATAATGGAACTGAAAGATTATGTATAAATTAGAGACTATAAGGATTTGATTTATTTGAAGTACAGAGTCCTTAAGTTGTGCTTCTGGTTAATAAACTGGCTTTAGACATTGGACAAAGGTCTGTAATTTCTTCTACTACAGTCTGGTATTTCAAGAGCTACCAAGAAAACACTGCTGAATGGCTTTAGGTCTCAGAAGTTAAGACACAAGAGAAGTCAGATATCACCACTATGGTGGTAAATTCCTTCTATGCAAAACAATTTAAAAAAAATTCCACTTCTCTCATTAGAATACCACAGTGCAGGACTTCCCTGGTGGCGCAGTGGTTAAGAATCCGCCTGCCAAGGCAGGGCACATGGGTTCGAGCCCTGGTCCAAGAAGATCCCACATGCCCAGAGCAACTAAGCCCGTGTGCCATAACTACTGAGCCTGCATGGCACTACTACTGAAGCCCACATGCCTAGAGCCCGAGCTCCGCAGCAAGCGAAGACACCGCAGTGAGAAACCCACACACCGCAATGAAGAGTAACCCCCACTCGCCGCCACTAGAGAAAGCCCACGTGCAGCAATGAAGACCCAACGCAGCCAAAAATAAATAAAAATTAATTAATTAAAGAAGAAAAAAGAATACCACAGTGTAATGTCATCATCTCCTCAAGAAAAAGTGCCATATAATTCTGTTCTCTGTCTTCAGTGTTATGCAGTAAGACAAGATCTGTTTTCTCCAAGTCCCCCCTCCCTTTATTTTGGTCATTTCCCCCTCCTAGAAGAGAGCCTTAGCTTAGATGAGAAAAGAAAGTTTCTATTATCATAACACCAAATAAAGGCTATCAACATTTGAAAGAGAAATTTTGATTGTAGATGTTTAACTGAAAGATTAAAACATATTTCCGTAGGACCTTCAAGGTACCTGACCTCTCCCACAGCCTATCTTGCTGAGAAGATGAAAGGAGCCTATTGACTGCTAATCAAGTCTTGCAGAGTAAGAAGAAAGCTAAAAAAAACCAAGTTCATGGTGAAGAGGAGAAAAGTTAGGGAGAACCTACAGAGATGCAGCTTTAAGCTGAAACCTGTATAGACTTTAAATGGAAAAGAGGAAAACACTATCCATGCTCTCCACTGTTCTCTATGTGTTTTGTATCGTAAAGTAGGCTTTTCTTCTAGTAACAGACCCACTTTCATGCTCTTCCAGATATTCAAGTCTACATAAATAAGGATTTATATACTTGTGGTCTTGTCTGAGATTACTGTACTGTGACATAACATATGGCTGTGCCTCCATCCAAGACTACCATAGAAATTAGCCAAGAAATACTCCACCGTTTATCTAAACTACCAGATTGTTGCTGAGGAAGGGGAGTGCTCACAGCTTTTGTAAATTGATGTAATGAATACTCTTTCAGCAGGGGAGTAACTTGAGAAAAGTAGTAATCTTGGCCTGGAAGCACTGGCCAGAGTGTCAAGTTTGAGAATGCATGGTTTAACATGAATGCCTAGGTTAATACTTTCTTGTGAGTTTATTAGTTTCCCATAGGAAAAATTCACAAGCTGTTATCAGGCTATGAAGAGAGGGAAGAAGTCTGGGGAAGGTCATTTGTGTATCTGCATCATCCAAAATGGATGATAGGAGGGAAATTAGATTGTTTATGAAGGCGGAGGAAAAGTCCCTGAATGATATGGCAATATTGATGGGGGCAATGCAGTTGATACAGTATTTGGCTCCAGCTACATTTGAAACAGGGCTTGAAACTAGTGAGAAGACAGCCAGTAAGTACGTGAGAAGAAGAATGCATTATTTAGGAATTCATGATTCTCTGCCATTCTCAAATAATTCATTGAATAATTAATTGAGAGGATGGGTAAGGGAAATTGATTAAATAAGCTTTAGAGGAACTGATATAAATTATTTAGTGGACAGTGTATATTATGATTGATTTAAGAGATTTTCAAGGGTAATTTTGACTTTACTCCCTTAAACAATATTTTCCACTGATTTTAGCACCTAATCAAATATCAGAGTAATATTTGACTCCAATTTATGGACAGATTTGAATATACAAAATCTTAAGTAACCTAAGAATGGAAGGCAAGTTTAAAGAGAAGTTATAAGGTATGAATACAAATTTTTCCTCTCAATAAGCAGTGCAAAAGGAGAACTACAGCTGTAGAACCCTAGAGTTTGTAGAGTTTGTAGCTTTTCAGTGTGATTGAGCCATCAGAGATCAATGTTTTATGGTACCATAGTAGGAAATCCTATATTATGATATCGTAGTATCGAAGTTAGTAATCTTATTCAATTGTGATGGTATTTTAAAAGACTAAGAAGATTAGGATGTGTGTGTGTTTGTACTAAAGGAAGTTGAAGAAGAAACTATTAATCATTAATTTACTATATCCCAAATTCAGAATTCAGAAGTTGGCATGGTATAGATTCAGGAATTTTTTGGTCTGTGTTAGATTTAAGGAAGGAGTGAATATTATTTGATACCCATAGGAAGACTAAACCTAAGGAGAATATAAATACTTTTTTCTAGGGAGATTTTTTTTCCTTTGAAAAAATGCTTCAGGGTAACACTAGAGTCTAAACTCTTTGGGGACAGTGGCTATTGGTGAGAGTATTTGGAAGTGTAGGTATAGTTAAATAATAAACTTGATTCTTGGAGTTAAGGACTCTGAAAAAGCAAGAAAAGTTACTTCTCTAAGGGCAAGATCACCTTAAGGAAGTTAATTTGAAAATGTCATTTAACAGGTGTGAGTTTTGACACACTTCAGTGAATATGTGCACCATGTTGTTTATTGACAAGGGGAAAAGGAATTACTTATCTCATTAACAAGACCACTTCTTACCAATCTGAAGGAACTAAAGATATTTGGAGAGTTCAGATGGTATTATAATTGATTCATCCAAGATTACTCCTAGAGTGAAATAAGTGGATTGGCATTCAGCATCTATTTGATCTATAGTCATTTCCCTTTATTCGAGGTTTCATTTTCTGCTGTTTCAGTTACCCACGGTCAACCGAAGTCCAAAAAGTATTACGTAGAAACTCCCAGAAATAAACAATTCATAAATTTCTGAGTAGTGTGATGAAATCTTGTATCATCCGTCCACCCACCGGGGTATGGACCATCCCTTTGTCTGGCGTATCTCACCCCTTAGTCACTTAGTAGCCATCTTCCTTATAGAACTGACTGTCTCAGTATCACAGTGCTTGTGTCCAAGTCACCCTTATTTTACTTAATAATGGCCCCAAAGCAAAAGAGGAGTGATGCTGGCAATTTGGATATGCCAAAGAGAAGCTGTAAAGTACTTTCTTTAGGTGAAAAGGTGAAAGTTCTTGGTTTAATAAGGAAAGAAAAAATCATTTGCTGAGGTTGCTAAGATCTATGGTAAGAATGAATCTTCTGTACGTGAAATTGTGAAGAAGGAAAAATAAATTCATGCTAGTTTTGCGGTCACACCTCAAATTGCAAAAGTTATGGCCACAGTGCATGATAAGTGCTTAGTTAAGATGGAAAAGGCATTAAATTTGTACAATAAGATATTTTGAGAGAGGAAGGGACCACATTCACATAACTTTTCTTATAGTATATTGCTATAATTTTTACATTTTATTATTAGTTATTGTTAACCTCTTACTGTGCCTATCTGATAAATTTTATCATAGGTATGTAAGTATAGGAAAAAAACACAGTATATATAGGATTCGGTGCTATCTGCTGTTTCATGCAACCACTGGGGTCTTGGAATATATACCCTGAGGATAAGGGGGCTACTGCATTTTCTAGTATACCTCCCTAAGGCAGAGGTTAGAAGTTAAGAAAAAAAAATCCCAAACCCTCTTTCAGCTTGGGATCTTTATGTAAAAGAAATTCCACAAACTCAGTGCATTTATGTGAGACTTGGAATTTGAAAATAAGGAAAGGCAGTTATCCTGGTGCTTTAGCTTTTGTGGCCGGCAAGCATCGCTGTGGAGACATAAGTATTCATCTGTAGCATCATTCCTGTGTACTTAACTCCCTAGGTAGTAAGCACAATAGCTGTTTCTCTTTGTGAGTTTAGATGGAAAATCTATAGACTCTATGTACATTTAATGAAAATTATGAAGCAGTAACAATTGTTACAATCACACGGGTCAAGAAATGGAACATTGGCAACAACCAAGAATCCCCTCCATGCCTTGCATCCTCACAAAACCCTCCCACAGCACAAGCAATAACCACTTACCTAACTTTTATGTTAACCCATTCATTGTTTTTCTTTGTAGATTTATTACTTATGTGCACATTCCTGTAATACTGTTGATAGATATTTGTGTTGTTTTCTATTTATGGCTGTCATGAACAATGCTGAACAAGATACATGTTTATATATGTATCCTAGTACACAGGAGAACACGTTTCTCTAGGGAGTGAACTACTGGGTTACAGGGAAGTTTCAGGAATGAGATGCTGAGTCACAGAGAAAATATGTCCTTAAACCACAAGATAATGACAAGTGGTCAAATCAACTTACACTTCCAACAGTGGTGGTGACTCATATTTAAATTCCTTGACATTAGTTGTTATCATTTATTTTAATATTTCCTATCTCATCTGTGTGTAGTGCTACCTCATTATGGTGTGAATTTTAGTTTTCATGATTACTAGTGAAAATATAAATATTTTACAATTTTAAATATAGTTATTGGCTTTTGGGATTTGCTGTTTTTTGAAGGGTCCATTGAATTTTTGGCCTACTTTTCTATTGGGTTATTTGCCTTTTTATTCTTGCTTTTAAGAGTTTATTTCATTTTTTAATTGAAGTATAGTTGATTTACAATATTATATTACTTTCAGATGTAGAACATAGTGATTCAATATTTTTATAGATTATACTCCATTTAAAGTTATTATAAAATATTGGCCATATTTCCTGAACTGTAAATATATCTTTGTAGCTGATTTATTTTACACATTTTATACCTCTTTATCCCCTACCCCTATCTTGCCCCTTCCTCCTTCTCTTTCCCCACTGGTAACCACTAGTCTGTTCTCTATAACTGTGAGTCTATTTCAGTTTTGTTATATTCATTCATTTTATTTTTTAGATTCCACATATAAATGATAACATACAGTATTTGTCTTTCTCTGTCTGACTTATTTCACTAATCATAATACCCTCCATGTCCATCCATGTTGTTGCAAATGGCAGGATTTCTTTCTTTTTCATGGCTGAGTAATATTTCTCTGTGTGAGTGTGTGTGTGTGTGTGTGCGTGCGTGTGTGTGTATCATACCACATGTTATTTATTCATTTGGCTGTTAGCAGGCACTTAGGTTTCTTCCATATCTTGGCTATTGTAAATAATGTACATAATGCTGCTGTGAACATTGGGTGCATTCATCTTTTTGGATTAGTATTTTCGTTTTCTTTGGATATATACCCAGGAGTGGAATTGCTGGATCTTATGGTAGTTCTAATTTTAGTTTTTGAGAAACCTTCATGCTGTTTTCCATAGTGGCTGCACCAATTCATATTCCTACCAACAGTGTACTAGGGTTCCCTTTTCTCCACATCCTTGCCAACATTTGTTATTTGTAGTCTTTTTGATGATAGCCATTCTGACAGGTATGAAGTGATATCTCATTGTGGTTTTGATTTGTATTTCTTTGTTGATTAGTGATGTGCATCTTTTCACGTGCCTATTGGCCACCTGTATGTATTCTTTGGAAACATGTCTATTCAGGTCTTCTGCCCATTTTTAATTGTTTTTTTAATATTGAGTTTTATGAGATGTTCATATATTTTAGATATTAACCCCTTATAGGTCATATCATTTGCAAATATTTTCTGCCATTTAGTAGGTTGTCTTTTCATTTGTCAGTGGTTTCCTTTTCAGTGCAAAAGCTTTTAAGTTTATTTAGGTCCCATTTGTTTATTTTTGCTTTGGTTTCCTTTGTCTTAGGAGACAGATCCAAAATAATATTGCTATTATTTATGTCAGAGTGTTTTGCCTATGTTTTCTTCAAGGAGTTTTATGGTTTCTGATCTTGTATTTAGGTCTTTAATCCATTTTGAATTTATTTTTGTATATGATGTGAGAAAGTGTTCTAATTTAATTGTTTCACAAGTAGCTGTCCAGTTTTCCCAGCACCACTTATTGAAGAGACCTTTTTCCTATTGAACATTCTTGCCTCCTTTGTCTTAGATTAATTGACCATAAGTGCATATAGGTTTATTTCTGGTCTCTCTATTCTGTTCCATATGTCTGTTTTGGTGTCAGTACCATACTGTTTTGTTTACTGTAGGTCTGTACTATAGTCTGAAGTCAGGGCGTGAGATACCTCCAGCTTTATTCTTTTTAAGTTCTTTTCATATTTTGAATAGTAGTCTCTCTATTGGTTTTATATGTTGCAATGATCTTTTCAAACTCTGTGGCATGACCTCTCTTTTAACTATCTTTGTGTTTTCTTTTGTTGGAAAATATTTCTTTTTTTTTTCTTTTTTTTTTTTTTTTGCGGTACGCGGGCCTCTCACTGCCGCGGCCTCTCCCATTGCGGAGCACAGGCTCCGGACGCACAGGCCCAGCGGCCATGGCTCACAGGCCCAGCCGCTCCGCGGCACGTGGGATCCTCCCGGACCGGGGCACGAACCCGCGTCCCCTGCATCGGCAGGCGGACTCCCAACCACTGCGCCACCAGGGAAGCCCGGAAAATATTTCTTAATGTGGGTAAATACATCAATCTTTTCCTTTAAAGCTTATACTTTTTTCCATCTTTCTATTTTGTGGCTTAAAGATAGCCTCCTATATTGTCTTTTAAAATATATTTGGTACCATTTCACATATAGGTCATTAATCCATCTGGAAATAATTTTGTTTACAATATGATACAATTTTAATTATTTTTTCTTTATGGATACCCTAGTGCTCAGCATTTTTTAATCGAAAAGTTTGTTATGTCTTTGTTGAGGTGCTGTGATACCTCTGTTATACAGAGGTGCCATATGTATGTGTGTGTGTGTGTGTGTGTGTGTGTACATATATATACATATGATTTTGTTTTAATAATATATGTTTTGGTTTGTTTTTCTGTGTCTCTATTAAGTCTTCTTTTGGTTCATTTGTTTGTCTCTATATCAAAACTGCACCCTCTTTGTTACTATAGCTTTATAAGAACACTAAATATTCAGTAGAACAAGTTTTCCCACATTTATATTATTCTTCAAGTGTGTGGTGGGCTTTTGTAATCTGTATAAATTTCTAAAGAAGTTTTTCAGGTCCAAAACAAAATCTTTGGCATTTTCACTTAGATTTTTCTTACTCTGTAACTTAATCTTTAGAGACTTAACATCTTTTCACTATTAAGATATCCAACTTATAAACACAAAAAATATCTCTATTCATTTCTGATTTCTTCAAGGTCTTTGAAAAAGTATTATAATGTTGTCTGTAAAGGCTTTGTATATCTTACTGGATTTATTGCTACTTCAGCTTTTTGGTGCTATCTAAAAGGATTTCTTTCTTTTTACTATCACTTTCTGTTTGATGCTATTATATAAAAACACAATTTATTTTTATTGATTTTTATCTAGAAATCTTAAGAAGCTCTCTTACAAATCCTAGCAATTTCCTGTACATTATTTTGTATTTTCTCTGTACACAACAATATCATATATAAATAGAACAAGTTGTGTGTTTTCTTTTCTAATCCTTAGACATTTTAGTTCTTTTTCTTGACTTTCTCCACTGGCTAAACTCTCAAGTACAGTACTGAATAGAGTGGTGACAGGGGGCATCCTTGTCTTCTTCCTGATCTTTAAATCTTTAATCATCTCACCTGTATCTATAATGTTACTCTATGGTAGATAGCTAATTTTCATTTAAGAAAGTTTGTTTCTACTCTGATAAGATTAGCTGCAGGTTTTTGTAAAATCATACATGACTGCTGAAATTATAAGAAACTTTTGATTTAATTTTTTTGTATGTTTAATTTTATTAATTTTGTTGTGTAAAATAATTTTGGTTGTCTGTCATGAAATTAGCTTATGTTGGACTCAGTTTGCTTATATTATATTTATCATCTGTTTTCCTGGGTAAGGTCACCTCTAATTATGCTTTCTTATACTGCCCTTTCCTGTCTTGAAATGAAGAAAATATTAAAAAGTAGTTGAATAGTGTTCCCTCTTTCTAGTCTCAAAGAGTTTGTGTACTACTGGAATTCTTCCTTTCTTTAGAACACACTAGTGAAAAATCTTGGATTTCAGCTTTCTTCATGGTGAGAGTAGTGAGTGCTGATTCAGTGTCTGTAATGTATAAACGTATGTATAAATTTCTATTTCTGTTTGAATCTATTTTGATGTTATATTTTTCTAGGGGACTGTGACTTTTATAAAATTTAAAATTTATTTGAAAACACTTTGTTCATTTTTTCCTTTGTAAAGTCTGTAACATGTATGTGATATATGACCCTTTTACCTTTCTGATATTGGTTTCTTGTGCTTTCTATCTTTTTTTATTCTTTTTTGGTCTTGAGAAGACTCTCAAGTAGATAGCCATTTTTATTAGTATTTTCAAAGAGCCAAGTGTTAGCTTTTGAATTTGTATTGTTTATTTTCTATGTCATTAATTTCTGCTCTTGCATTTATTATTTACTTCTTCCACTTTCTTTGGGTATGTCTCTTGAAGATAGCACATAGTTACATGTAATTTTATACAATCTGACACTTATTTTCTTTTCATTTGGAGCAGCCAATCCATTTGCATTAAATGTAGTTACTAATTTGGTTTAAATCTTCCTTTTTTTCCTACTTGTCTAAATTCTTTCATATTTTTCTTTTTCTTCTGGAATCATGAAATATTTACAGCAGTCTACTTTTACTCTATTAAGTTTGAAACTGTAAGCTCTATTTTATTATTTAATGACAATTTCTGTCAGAATTTACTAAATATTTAGAGCTGGGAAAAAAAAAACCCTTGCTGGGAATCAATACTTGTAATCTGTGTCACACACACACACACACACACACACACACACACACACATATTTGAAAGGAAACTTATTAGAAATTAATTAGCTAAGTTTGCAACATAAGAATTAAATAGATTGTGCCATAGAAGAAGAGATAATTAATAAAACAAGTAGGACAAACAGAAAACAAACTATAGAGGGTATCAATAATCTCCAACTTGTAGGAGGACTCACACTTCACACTATTTAAAAAAATAGTGGTAGGACAGTAAAATGGCGTCACTCAATTGAAAACCATCTAAGCAGTTCCTCCAACAATTAAACATGAAATTGCCGTATGACCCAGCAATTCTACTCCTAGATGTATACCCAAGAGAAATGAAAACATATGTTCACACCAATTGAACAAGAATGTTTATAGCAACATTTTTCATAGTAGCAAACAAGTGGAAACAGCCAAAATGTCCATCAACTGATGATAAATGGATGAACAGACTTGGTATGTCCATACAATGAAATATTACTTGGTTATAAAAAGGAATGAAATACTGATGCATGCTATCACCTAGATGAACCTTCAAAATATTATGCTAAGTAAAAAAGTCAGTCACAAAAGACCTTATATTGTATGATTCTCTTTCTATGAAATGTCCAGAATAGTGAAATCTACAGAGACAGAAGATAGATTAGTGGTTGCTTAGAGCTTGTGGTAAGTAGGGTGGGAATATAGGGAGGTGATGCCTAAAGAATATTAGATTTGTTTTTTGAAGTGATAAAAATGTTCAAAATTGACTGTAATGATGGTTGCACTTATATGAGAATATACTCAAAATCACTGAACTATATAAATAGGTGAATTCTATGGTATGTCAGTAAAAAATGGGATCTAAATAGACAATAGAGAGGATCAGTAAACTTCAATTTTGTTTCTTTGAAAATATAAAGAATGGTATTTTTTTATGTTCATAGAAGAGGAAGGCACAAACAAAACTATGAAAGAAAAGCGGTTTTATTTACATATATTTGGAGTTTTACTAATTATAGGAATAAAGTAAAGAGTATTATGCCATTAATATGAAAATTTATAAAAAATTGAATTAAAAAATAAAATTAGCAAAATTGTCTTAAGAGGAAATAGAGAAACATAGTATACTAACAACTTTTACATTTTAGTCTGGTCAAATGTCTACAAATCAGCAAACAAAAACACCAGGACCAGACATTTTTAAAGTGACTTTGCAGATCCTTCAGGGATCAAATTAACCTTTATCTTATATAAAATTTTTCAGAGAGTGAAACAAGAGGGTATACTCACTTTTTCAATATACAATAGCCAAACCAAAACAAATAAATAAATAAAATATATAACACATCCATTTATAGAAATCAGTAAAACTATTCCAAATAAAATATTAACACAGGATTAATTTATATGTACAGAAGCAAAAGCCAGTGGAAAATATATTTGAAAACAAAAAAGAGGTGGAAAATGTCTGCATACAAAATACAAGAAAATCTGTAATCTCTGAACTTGCTGGATGACTGACGTACAAAAACCAATAAGAATTTAAAATATTAGCAACAACCAGTAAGAAAATGTACTACTATTAGTAAATACTATTCCATTAATACTTTTACTATTAAGTAAAAATATCATTCACAATGAAACAATAAATATCAGGTATTTGAGAATAAATATAATGTGAGTCAAATATTCATAGAGAAAATGAAGCTTTCTTAAAGGACGTAAAAAATTAAATGGAACACTTTGTAATATTCTTTGAAAACATGAATCAATATCTTATAATTGACCATGCCACTAACTTGTGTATGCATTGCTATTACAATGAAAATTGCAAAAGATATTTTCATAAGCCATGACAAGCTAAGTCTAAAGTTTATATGGGAGAGAAGTGTATTAGGCAGAGTTCTCCAGAGAAACAGAAGCAGAGCCAATAGGAGATGTGTATGTGCAAAAAATCTGCAGGGCAGGGCAACAGGCTGGAGACCCAGGGAAGAGCTGATATTGCAGTGTGAGTCCAAAGGCAGTCTGCTGGCAGAATTCCCTCTTTTTGAGGGGACGTCAGTCTTTTTTCTATTAAGACTTTCAACTGATTGGGTGAAATGTTAATCTCATCTAAAAAAATTCTTCACACAAATATCATGAATAATGTTTGACCATATGTCTGGTTACCGTGTCTTAGCCAAGGTGTCCATTACATATAAGTAGGGAGTTGAAAGTAGCCAAAAATTTTTGAAGAAGATATGAAAACATTAAGAAACATGTAGAAAGGGCAACCTATGCTACCTGATATAAACACTTAAAGTCATATTAATTAAAACAGTGTGGTACTGGCACAGCAAAGGTATAGACAAACAAAATTGAACAGAATATAGGGCCCAGGAACATAGATTGATTAAAAAAAAAGACTAATGTGGTAACATTACAGATTTGTGGAGAAAGGATGAACCTTTTAATAAATGGTGTTGAGATTATTGGAAATTCATATGGACAAAGGGTTAGACCCCTATCTTAAAAAATGAGAAAATAAATTCCAGTTCAAATCAAAAATTAAATATGAAAGAAAAAACATGAATACTTTAAAAGCAAAATATGGATATAGCTTTATGAAATCAGGGTAGGGCAAGGTTTCTTAAAGACAACATTCAAACAATCACAAAGTATGAAGAAAAGCTGAACAGATTATATGACATTCATATTGAAACATTTCCACAGCAGTATAGACAAATGGACAAATAAAAACACAAAAGAATAAATCTGGGTGGCCACGAAAATTATAATAGAAAGGTCAGCCTCTCTATCATTAAGGAAGTTCTTATTTATCTACATTAGAAGCTAGGTGCATTGGAATCTTAATGTAGTGCTGTTTATAATAAGGTGGATGTTACCTAAATTCCCTTCTTAAAGGTAATTGATAAATAAATTATGGTTTGTTCTCAAAAGTAATATTATACAATAGGTAAACTGAATGAAATGTTTTTGTGTGTATTAACATGGGTGGATCATAATAACATAATGTGAATTTAAAAAATAAATTGCAGTTACAAAAAGAGTATGTAGGTTTACAAATATATGAACTGAAGGGATGGGTGTGTGTGTGTTTGTGTATGTGAGAGAGCGAGAGACAGTGTGTGCATGAGTTTTTGTGTGTGTTAAATAAGAATATATATGTAGTCAGATATGGCAACATGAACATAGAAGATTTACATACCTTTTGGATAGAGATCTCTCTAATGATTGGGGATGATCTGAAGCGAAATGCAGGAATCAGATCTTTGGAAATACCCGTCAGGCTCCACGTGAAGTTTTGAAAAATTTACCACTTTAAATAAACATTTTCTTCTCTGAGTCTGTTAAGATTTATTGCAAGTTCGATCTAATGAGCTGTATAGTAGAATGAACTTTTCAAAGTATGCTTGGTGAGGGATAGATTTCAGATCATTGATTGTTCCCCTAAAGACTAAGGCTATTTGGTGAGGAGGCTCCAAAACAAGGATTTTGTCCATATATAAATCTGTTTTCTTGAAGAGCTAATTATTTGTAGTTATGGCAGTATAATTTATTGAAGCTTTAATTTGTGTTTGTTTTCCCCAATAACTCTATTACCACCACTTCAAGATGGTAGTTAACATTTGCTGTTAATTACTTCAGGGGAGATTTGTGTTAGGGTGAAAAGCTGGTGTTTCCTGGAATTGACCGATTTTCCTTTGTTCTTTGAAAAGCACAAATACTTTGAAAGAATAATGTTAGGTGAGAGAGAGAGAGAGGAAACAGAGGAGAGCCATTGAGACTCCAAAGGAAGAGGGATAGATGTCCCTGAGGCTGGAGAGAGGGACATATCTTCATGTAGCAGAAAACTTAAACATTCACTATGGCAATGTGAAAATAGGGCATGTCTCCAGAGATACAGAAAGATTTTAGAAACAGGGGTTATGCACTTCATGCAAGTAATATGGGTTCAGGCACCAACTTTCCTGTTATTCCAGTTTATCAGTGAAGCAGTAGAGTCAGCAGATTTAAAGCCACCATGAAAGTTCAACAAGATGTATCTTTTGTTTAAGGCCCAAATACAGAGCCTCTACCACACTTTCTAGGGTTATTTTAAGCCTCTAGAATGTTCATGTGACCTAACGAAAGAAATGGATTCTTGAATGATGACAAATGGTAGAGTTTCTTCTTTGCCTGATGGGATGAGGGCTTACATTATTATTAAATTTGAAATAAAAGAAGTAAATAAAGGAGCCTCTTCTTGACCAAACACTTGAAATTCACTTTAATGAGAATACCAATATGGTGTTGTAGAATAACAAAATCTCATGCAAGAAGGGAGCCTAGAGATCACTCCATCCAGCCTACCATTTTGTAAATAAGGAACCTGAAATTGATCAAATGTGGACAACTTGCCCGAACTTAATATTCTGGTAATTAATCAAGCTGCGATTCAAACTCAGGTCTTTTGATTCCAGGTCTAGTTTAGTTTTCCCATTATATTAGGCTTTGTTTAAATAAATATAATTTTAAAAGTACATGATACCTTTACTCACTGTGGGACAGTATTCCAACATGAAGGTTTTATTTCTATTTGCCTTTCCTTGAACCTAGGACAGTTGAGGATGACAAACACACACACACACACAGATACACGCACACTACTCAGTAAATCTTCATTGCTTGGACTATCAATCCATTGGTATTTTAGCATTTCCTTCAGAGATATGATGCATCCTAAGAAGGTATATTTTCAAATAGCATATTTCAGATGAATTATCTAAATGTGTGGGGGTTAGTTCCTGAAAATCTATTTCTCAGTTAATTGCTAGTTAATGTTTTTCTATTTTTACCACATTAATCTGCTATCCTTTACCTGGACTCTTAAAAAGGGCCTTCTAAAGTTTCTTCTTGAATCCTTGTTTACTTGTCTATAGGAAACTCCCCATAGATAATCTTTTTTTTTTTTTTTTTTTTTTTTTTGTGGTACGCGGGCCTCTCACTGCTGTGGCCTCTCCTGTTGCAGAGCACAGGCTCCGGATGCGCAGGCTCAGTGGCCATGGCTCGCGGGCCCAGCTGCTCCGCGGCATGTGGAATCTTCCCAGACCGGGGGACGAACCCGTGTCCCCTGCATCGGCAGGCGGACTCTCAACCACTGCGCCACCAGGAAAGACCCCCCCCCCGATAGATAATATTAAAAAAATAAATTAGATCATTTTTCTCCCATGTTTAAGCCTCTAAACCCCACTCTGCATTGCACTATCCTATTGTAATTGAATAAAATCAATATTTCTCACCATTGACTAAAAAGCTTACATGATATGGCAACTCCCAAATACTCCTTTGTTTGGTCTGCTATGACAAAAATACCATAGACCGTCTTTTTCTGTCTTATATCACTTATATATGGAATCTTAAAAAGCCAAAGTCATAAAAGCAAAGAGTAGAATGGTGGTCCAGGGGCTGGGAGTGGGGAAATTGGAAAAATGTTGGTCAAATGATATAAACTTGCAACTGGTATTGATAGATAAATAAGCCCTGGAGATTTAATGCACAACATAGTGATTACAGTCAACAATACTGTACTGTAAACTTCAAAGTTGCTAAGAGACTAGATCATAATTATTCTCACCACAAAAAAAGAAATGATAATTGTGTGACATGATAGAGGTGTTAGCTAATGCTACTGGTGGTAATCATACTGCAATATACAAATGTACCAAACCAACAAGTGTACACCTTGCACTTACATAATGTTATATTTCAACTATATCTCAATAAAAAATACTATAGGCTGGGTGGCTTAAACACAAATATTTGTTTCTTATCATTCTGAAGTAGTATTTCCCCCAAATACTACTTCACTATGGAGTTGTAAGATCATCTTACATATCCTGGATGCCAGTCCATGTTATGTATATATCTATATCTATATCTATATCTCATGAATATTTTCTCCAATCTGTGGCTTGCCCTTTCATTTTCTAATGATGTCTTTAAAAGTGCAGAAATTTAAAATTTTAATGTAGTTATAATTTTTTTTATAATTATCCAAATGCTATTTTAAAAATTCTGAGGTAACACGGTTTTAATTATAAATTGAAAAGCAGATAGTATAGGTATGTGATTTTGTATCTCATGCAGAATTTGGCAGTCTGGTAGCTTGTGAAGATTTTCTATTTGTACTATTATTGCATGTATGAATTTATTTACAATAAATATACTTATGTGATACATAGAGAATATTTAAATTGTCAGGATTTGCTATTTCCCCATAACATTTCTCCTCTCAATACTCTGAAGACTTGAAATGTTTACTTTCTTAATTGGTACAAGGCCTTTGTTGAGGTGGGGGGTGGACGGGAGAGAGATATAAAGAATGTAAAGAATACAAATAATAGCCCAGGTTATTCTCTATGAGGAAGAATGAAAGAGGGCAGAGGGGTAAGAAGGATAGGGAACAATAAAGGAAGGGTGAGGACAGGAGAGAAGAGGTAAAAGGAAAGAGCAGTCACTATCAGGAATGGGATTTAGGAAAGGGAGTGTGTAACAAATCTTTCGGAATCCTAGCTGTGTGCTGCCTCCATCTTTAAAACAAAGCAACATGATCTTCAGTGCTTTCTGGAGGCTGGTTTCTGTTTGTGTGCATTATCATACTTAGGCTGTGATATATTTGACATCCTAAATTTTCATGGAGTTTATTTCCCACTCTGACATCTATGTATCTTACTGACACAACTTGAGTACCTCCTACTTTTTCTCATGTCCAATCACCATAAACTCATCAATACAATGGACTATCATAATGCTTTGGTGATATCCAGATGACTAATCTCCCTATGGACTATAATATTATAGACATCGGGAGACTTGGCATAGCACTCAAGTAAGACAGAGTTTGAGTGTACTTCTGTCTCTGTCAGATAGAAGTGAACTGCTCCATTATCTTTGCTGTTTGATGTGGAGACAACTATTCACCAGATGAATAGCTGTGTATCAGGAGTTAGAGATGTTTTGATTTGTTCCAGGAAAAAAAGGCCCATAAAATCCAGCAGCTTTGATTAGAATTAGTACCTCATTATCTTATGATAATCAACAATCATTGTCCATGACTTATTTGCCTTTTTTACAGGCCAAACAGATTATTTAAATGGGGCAGGTGATGGAGATTCCCATCTGCATGGTTATTTTAGTCTCTGCCAATTCCCCAGATATGTGCTATTGCTATTTTTTGGTATCGTTTTCATGTAGGGACAGTTCCAGGAGCTTCCACTTGGCCCTTCCTATGTATTTTTTTCCAGTTGTGGCAAAATATGCATGACATAAAAGTGACCATCTTAACCATGTTTAGGTGTACCATTTAGTGGCATTAAGTACATTCACGTTGTTGTGCAACCATCATTACCATTCATCTCCAGGACTTTTTTCATCTTCCCAAACTGAAACTCTGTACCCATGAAACAACACCTCTCCATTCATCACTGCACCCAGACCCTGGCAATCACCATTCTATTATCTGTCTATATAGATTTGACTACTTTAGTACCTCATATGACTGGAATCACAGTATTTGTGTTTTCAGTTCTGGCTTATTTCATTTAGCATAATGTCTTCAAAGTTCATCCGTATCGTAGTGTGTTTCAGAAGTTTTTACCTTTGAAGGGTCATTAATATTCCATTGTATGTATATACTACATTTTGTTTATCCATTCCTCTGTTGATGGACATTTAGGTTGTTTCCATCTTTTGGCTATTGTGAATAATGCTGCTAAGAACATGAAATTACAAACATCTGTTCAAGTCCCTGCTTTTAATTCCTTTGGATATATACTCTGAAGTAGAATAGCTAGATCGTATGGTAATTCTGTTTAATTTTTTGAGGAACTGCAATGGAGAAGGGTTCAGATTTCTACACATCCATGCCAATACTTGTTCTTTATTATTGTTTTTAATAATAGCTATCCTAATGGATGTCAGGCAGTAGCCGTTCTTAATAGCACTGACCTTGGTTGAGAGTTCTGTCATTTTCCAAGTATGTGTACTCCAAAAATACATTCAGATATGGGGAAATATAGTGTAGGTCACTGCACAGGATTTCTAGTGAGGTGACCTTGTGTCAAAATTTCAATTATCACATGGCTTCCATAAGCCCTATTATGACCTGAAGACCACAGTGATGTTTTGGAACCTCAGGTGTGTAAATTTATCTTAATAATCTCTGAAAAATTCTGAGTTTTCCACTTTTCTTTCTAAACATTCCCCCTGGAAAATTGTAAACCCCTTTGAGGTAGACCTGGAGAAAAAAAATCACACTCTATACTTTTGACAGTGTTGCAGCAAAGTTCCTGAAGCTATTGTAGCCACCTGATCTCTGGTTTAGGTCTGGGCGAGGCTGTAATTTTCATTCCTGGAAAATCAATGCAGGTTTCTGCTCATTGTGCTTGAATTTTATTTTCATTTATACAGTTCAAGCCTGCTCATCAATGTAATTCCCAGTGTAAATGTGATTAATCTATTACTGCTGGAAGTCATTTTGGGTGAAAATAGTGCCACTCTGCCCTGCTGACCTTTATGATAATTGCACTCACCTTGTTTCTCATATTAAATTGTGAAGAATTTTTTTAGATGAGATTAACATTTCACCCAATCAGTTGAAAGTCTTAATAGAAAAAAGACTGACGTCCCCTCAAAAAGAGGGAATTCTGCCAGCAGACTGCCTTTGGACTCACACTGCAATATCAGCTCTTCCCTGGGTCTCCAGCCTATTGCCCTGCCCTGCAGATTTTTTGCACATACACATCTCCTATTGGCTCTGCTTCTGTTTCTCTGGAGAACTCTGCCTAATACACTTCTCTCCCATATAAACTTTAGACTTAGCTTGTCATGGCTTATGAAAATATCTTTTGCAATTTTCATTGTAATAGCAATGCATACACAAGTTAGTGGCATGGTCAATTATAAGATATTGATTCATGTTTTCAAAGAATATTACAAAGTGTTCCATTTAATTTTTTACGTCCTTTAAGAAAGCTTCATTTTCTCTATGAATATTTGACTCACATTATATTTATTCTCAAATACCTGATATTTATTGTTTCATTGTGAATGATATTTTTACTTAATAGTAAAAGTATTAATGGAATAGTATTTACTAATAGTAGTACATTTTCTTACTGGTTGTTGCTAATATTTTAAATTCTTATTGGTTTTTGTACGTCAGTCATCCAGCAAGTTCAGAGATTACAGATTTTCTTGTATTTTGTATGCAGACATTTTCCACCTCTTTTTTGTTTTCAAATATATTTTCCACTGGCTTTTGCTTCTGTACATATAAATTAATCCTGTGTTAATATTTTATTTGGAATAGTTTTACTGATTTCTATAAATGGATGTGTTATATATTTTATTTATTTATTTGTTTTGGTTTGGCTATTGTATATTGAAAAAGTGAGTATACCCTCTTGTTTCACTCTCTGAAAAATTTTATATAAGATAAAGGTTAATTTGATCCCTGAAGGATCTGCAAAGTCACTTTAAAAATGTCTGGTCCTGGTGTTTTTGTTTGCTGATTTGTAGACATTTGACCAGACTAAAATGTAAAAGTTGTTAGTATACTATGTTTCTCTATTTCCTCTTAAGACAATTTTGCTAATTTTATTTTTTAATTCAATTTTTTATAAATTTTCATATTAATGGCATAATACTCTTTACTTTATTCCTATAATTAGTAAAACTCCAAATATATGTAAATAAAACCGCTTTTCTTTCATAGTTTTGTTTGTGCCTTCCTCTTCTATGAACATAAAAAAATACCATTCTTTATATTTTCAAAGAAACAAAATTGAAGTTTACTGATCCTCTCTATTGTCTATTTAGATCCCATTTTTTACTGACATACCATAGAATTCACCTATTTATATAGTTCAGTGATTTTGAGTATATTCTCATATAAGTGCAACCATCATTACAGTCAATTTTGAACATTTTTATCACTTCAAAAAACAAATCTAATATTCTTTAGGCATCACCTCCCTATATTCCCACCCTACTTACCACAAGCTCTAAGCAACCACTAATCTATCTTCTGTCTCTGTAGATTTCACTATTCTGGACATTTCATAGAAAGAGAATCATACAATATAAGGTCTTTTGTGACTGACTTTTTTACTTAGCATAATATTTTGAAGGTTCATCTAGGTGATAGCATGCATCAGTATTTCATTCCTTTTTATAACCAAGTAATATTTCATTGTATGGACATACCAATTCTGTTCATCCATTTATCATCAGTTGATGGACATTTTGGCTGTTTCCACTTGTTTGCTACTATGAAAAATGTTGCTATAAACATTCTTGTTCAATTGGTGTGAACATATGTTTTCATTTCTCTTGGGTATACATCTAGGAGTAGAATTGCTGGGTCATACGGCAATTTCATGTTTAATTGTTGGAGGAACTGCTTAGATGGTTTTCAATTGAGTGACGCCATTTTACTGTCCTACCACTATTTTTTTAAATAGTGTGAAGTGTGAGTCCTCCTACAAGTTGGAGATTATTGATACCCTCTATAGTTTGTTTTCTGTTTGTCCTACTTGTTTTATTAATTATCTCTTCTTCTATGGCACAATCTATTTAATTCTTATGTTGCAAACTTAGCTAATTAATTTCTAATAAGTTTCCTTTCAAATATGTGTGTGTGTGTGTGTGTGTGTGTGTGTGTGACACAGATTACAAGTATTGATTCCCAGCAAGGGTTTTTTTTTTTCCAGCTCTAAATATTTAGTAAATTCTGACAGAAATTGTCATTAAATAATAAAATAGAGCTTACAGTTTCAAACTTAATAGAGTAAAAGTAGACTGCTGTAAATATTTCATGATTCCAGAAGAAAAAGAAAAATATGAAAGAATTTAGACAAGTAGGAAAAAAAGGAAGATTTAAACCAAATTAGTAACTACATTTAATGCAAATGGATTGGCTGCTCCAAATGAAAAGAAAATAAGTGTCAGATTGTATAAAATTACATGTAACTATGTGCTATCTTCAAGAGACATACCCAAAGAAAGTGGAAGAAGTAAATAATAAATGCAAGAGCAGAAATTAATGACATAGAAAATAAACAATACAAATTCAAAAGCTAACACTTGGCTCTTTGAAAATACTAATAAAAATGGCTATCTACTTGAGAGTCTTCTCAAGACCAAAAAAGAATAAAAAAAGATAGAAAGCACAAGAAACCAATATCAGAAAGGTAAAAGGGTCATATATCACATACATGTTACAGACTTTACAAAGGAAAAAATGAACAAAGTGTTTTCAAATAAATTTTAAATTTTATAAAAGTCACAGTCCCCTAGAAAAATATAACATCAAAATAGATTCAAACAGAAATAGAAATTTATACATACGTTTATACATTACAGACACTGAATCAGCACTCACTACTCTCACCATGAAGAAAGCTGAAATCCAAGATTTTTCACTAGTGTGTTCTAAAGAAAGGAAGAATTCCAGTAGTACACAAACTCTTTGAGACTAGAAAGAGGGAACACTATTCAACTACTTTTTAATATTTTCTTCATTTCAAGACAGGAAAGGGCAGTATAAGAAAGCATAATTAGAGGTGACCTTACCCAGGAAAACAGATGATAAATATAATATAAGCAAACTGAGTCCAACATAAGCTAATTTCATGACAGACAACCAAAATTATTTTACACAACAAAATTAATAAAATTAAACATACAAAAAAATTAAATCAAAAGTTTCTTATAATTTCAGCAGTCATGTATGATTTTACAAAAACCTGCAGCTAATCTTATCAGAGTAGAAACAAACTTTCTTAAATGAAAATTAGCTATCTACCATAGAGTAACATTATAGATACAGGTGAGATGATTAAAGATTTAAAGATCAGGAAGAAGACAAGGATGCCCCCTGTCACCACTCTATTCAGTACTGTACTTGAGAGTTTAGCCAGTGGAGAAAGTCAAGAAAAAGAACTAAAATGTCTAAGGATTAGAAAAGAAAACACACAACTTGTTCTATTTATATATGATATTGTTGTGTACAGAGAAAATACAAAATAATGTACAGGAAATTGCTAGGATTTGTAAGAGAGCTTCTTAAGATTTCTAGATAAAAATCAATAAAAATAAATTGTGTTTTTATATAATAGCATCAAACAGAAAGTGATAGTAAAAAGAAAGAAATCCTTTTAGATAGCACCAAAAAGCTGAAGTAGCAATAAATCCAGTAAGATATACAAAGCCTTTACAGACAACATTATAATACTTTTTCAAAGACCTTGAAGAAATCAGAAATGAATAGAGATATTTTTTGTGTTTATAAGTTGGATATCTTAATAGTGAAAAGATGTTAAGTCTCTAAAGATTAAGTTACAGAGTAAGAAAAATCTAAGTGAAAATGCCAAAGATTTTGTTTTGGACCTGAAAAACTTCTTTAGAAATTTATACAGATTACAAAAGCCCACCACACACTTGAAGAATAATATAAATGTGGGAAAACTTGTTCTACTGAATATTTAGTGTTCTTATAAAGCTATAGTAACAAAGAGGGTGCAGTTTTGATATAGAGACAAACAAATGAACCAAAAGAAGACTTAATAGAGACACAGAAAAACAAACCAAAACATATATTATTAAAACAAAATCATATGTATATATATGTACACACACACACACACACACACACACATACATATGGCACCTCTGTATAACAGAGGTATCACAGCACCTCAACAAAGACATAACAAACTTTTCGATTAAAAAATGCTGAGCACTAGGGTATCCATAAAGAAAAAATAATTAAAATTGTATCATATTGTAAACAAAATTATTTCCAGATGGATTAATGACCTATATGTGAAATGGTACCAAATATATTTTAAAAGACAATATAGGAGGCTATCTTTAAGCCACAAAATAGAAAGATGGAAAAAAGTATAAGCTTTAAAGGAAAAGATTGATGTATTTACCCACATTAAGAAATATTTTCCGGGCTTCCCTGGTGGCGCAGTGGTTGGGAGTCCGCCTGCCGATGCAGGGGACGCGGGTTCGTGCCCCGGTCCGGGAGGATCCCACGTGCCGCGGAGCGGCTGGGCCTGTGAGCCATGGCCGCTGGGCCTGTGCGTCCGGAGCCTGTGCTCCGCAATGGGAGAGGCCGCGGCAGTGAGAGGCCCGCGTACCGCAAAAAAAAAAAAAAAAGAAAAAAAAAAGAAATATTTTCCAACAAAAGAAAACACAAAGATAGTTAAAAGAGAGGTCATGCCACAGAGTTTGAAAAGATCATTGCAACATATAAAACCAATAGAGAGACTACTATTCAAAATATGAAAAGAACTTAAAAAGAATAAAGCTGGAGGTATCTCACGCCCTGACTTCAGACTATAGTACAGACCTACAGTAAACAAAACAGTATGGTACTGACACCAAAACAGACATATGGAACAGAATAGAGAGACCAGAAATAAACCTATATGCACTTATGGTCAATTAATCTAAGACAAAGGAGGCAAGAATGTTCAATAGGAAAAAGGTCTCTTCAATAAGTGGTGCTGGGAAAACTGGACAGCTACTTGTGAAACAATTAAATTAGAACACTTTCTCACATCATATACAAAAATAAATTCAAAATGGATTAAAGACCTAAATACAAGATCAGAAACCATAAAACTCCTTGAAGAAAACATAGGCAAAACACTCTGACATAAATAATAGCAATATTATTTTGGATCTGTCTCCTAAGACAAAGGAAACCAAAGCAAAAATAAACAAATGGGACCTAAATAAACTTAAAAGCTTTTGCACTGAAAAGGAAACCACTGACAAATGAAAAGACAACCTACTAAATGGCAGAAAATATTTGCAAATGATATGACCTATAAGGGGTTAATATCTAAAATATATGAACATCTCATAAAACTCAATATTAAAAAAACAATTAAAAATGGGCAGAAGACCTGAATAGACATGTTTCCAAAGAATACATACAGGTGGCCAATAGGCACGTGAAAAGATGCACATCACTAATCAACAAAGAAATACAAATCAAAACCACAATGAGATATCACTTCATACCTGTCAGAATGGCTATCATCAAAAAGACTACAAATAACAAATGTTGGCAAGGATGTGGAGAAAAGGGAACCCTAGTACACTGTTGGTAGGAATATGAATTGGTGCAGCCACTATGGAAAACAGCATGAAGGTTTCTCAAAAACTAAAATTAGAACTACCATAAGATCCAGCAATTCCACTCCTGGGTATATATCCAAAGAAAACGAAAATACTAATCCAAAAAGATGAATGCACCCAATGTTCACAGCAGCATTATGTACATTATTTACAATAGCCAAGATATGGAAGAAACCTAAGTGCCTGCTAACAGCCAAATGAATAAATAACATGTGGTATGATACACACACACGCACGCACACACACACACACACACTCACACAGAGAAATATTACTCAGCCATGAAAAAGAAAGAAATCCTGCCATTTGCAACAACATGGATGGACATGGAGGGTATTATGATTAGTGAAATAAGTCAGACAGAGAAAGACAAATACTGTATGTTATCATTTATATGTGGAATCTAAAAAATAAAATGAATGAATATAACAAAACTGAAATAGACTCACAGTTATAGAGAACAGACTAGTGGTTACCAGTGGGGAAAGAGAAGGAGGAAGGGGCAAGATAGGGGTAGGGGATAAAGAGGTATAAAATGTGTAAAATAAATCAGCTACAAAGATATATTTACAGTTCAGGAAATATGGCCAATATTTTATAATAACTTTAAATGGAGTATAATCTATAAAAATATTGAATCACTATGTTCTACATCTGAAAGTAATATAATATTGTAAATCAACTATACTTCAATTAAAAAATGAAATAAACTCTTAAAAGCAAGAATAAAAAGGCAAATAACCCAATAGAAAAGTAGGCCAAAAATTCAATGGACCCTTCAAAAAACAGCAAATCCCAAAAGCCAATAACTATATTTAAAATTGTAAAATATTTATATTTTCACTAGTAATCATGAAAACTAAAATTCACACCATAATGAGGTAGCACTACACACAGATGAGATAGGAAATATTAAAATAAATGATAACAACTAATGTCAAGGAATTTAAATATGAGTCACCACCACTGTTGGAAGTGTAAGTTGATTTGACCACTTGTCATTATCTTGTGGTTTAAGGACATATTTTCTCTGTGACTCAGCATCTCATTCCTGAAACTTCCCTGTAACCCAGTAGTTCACTCCCTAGAGAAACGTGTTCTCCTGTGTACTAGGATACATATATAAACATGTATCTTGTTCAGCATTGTTCATGACAGCCATAAATAGAAAACAACACAAATATCTATCAACAGTATTACAGGAATGTGCACATAAGTAATAAATCTACAAAGAAAAACAATGAATGGGTTAACATAAAAGTTAGGTAAGTGGTTATTGCTTGTGCTGTGGGAGGGTTTTGTGAGGATGCAAGGCATGGAGGGGATTCTTGGTTGTTGCCAATGTTCCATTTCTTGACCCGTGTGATTGTAACAATTGTTACTGCTTCATAATTTTCATTAAATGTACATAGAGTCTATAGATTTTCCATCTAAACTCACAAAGAGAAACAGCTATTGTGCTTACTACCTAGGGAGTTAAGTACACAGGAATGATGCTACAGATGAATACTTATGTCTCCACAGCGATGCTTGCCGGCCACAAAAGCTAAAGCACCAGGATAACTGCCTTTCCTTATTTTCAAATTCCAAGTCTCACATAAATGCACTGAGTTTGTGGAATTTCTTTTACATAAAGATCCCAAGCTGAAAGAGGGTTTGGGATTTTTTTTTCTTAACTTCTAACCTCTGCCTTAGGGAGGTATACTAGAAAATGCAGTAGCCCCCTTATCCTCAGGGTATATATTCCAAGACCCCAGTGGTTGCATGAAACAGCAGATAGCACCGAATCCTATATATACTGTGTTTTTTTCCTATACTTACATACCTATGATAAAATTTATCAGATAGGCACAGTAAGAGGTTAACAATAACTAATAATAAAATGTAAAAATTATAGCAATATACTATAAGAAAAGTTATGTGAATGTGGTCCCTTCCTCTCTCAAAATATCTTATTGTACAAATTTAATGCCTTTTCCATCTTAACTAAGCACTTATCATGCACTGTGGCCATAACTTTTGCAATTTGAGGTGTGACCGCAAAACTAGCATGAATTTATTTTTCCTTCTTCACAATTTCACGTACAGAAGATTCATTCTTACCATAGATCTTAGCAACCTCAGCAAATGATTTTTTCTTTCCTTATTAAACCAAGAACTTTCACCTTTTCACCTAAAGAAAGTACTTTACAGCTTCTCTTTGGCATATCCAAATTGCCAGCATCACTCCTCTTTTGCTTTGGGGCCATTATTAAGTAAAATAAGGGTGACTTGGACACAAGCACTGTGATACTGAGACAGTCAGTTCTATAAGGAAGATGGCTACTAAGTGACTAAGGGGTGAGATACGCCAGACAAAGGGATGGTCCATACCCCGGTGGGTGGACGGATGATACAAGATTTCATCACACTACTCAGAAATTTATGAATTGTTTATTTCTGGGAGTTTCTACGTAATACTTTTTGGACTTCGGTTGACCGTGGGTAACTGAAACAGCAGAAAATGAAACCTCGAATAAAGGGAAATGACTATAGATCAAATAGATGCTGAATGCCAATCCACTTATTTCACTCTAGGAGTAATCTTGGATGAATCAATTATAATACCATCTGAACTCTCCAAATATCTTTAGTTCCTTCAGATTGGTAAGAAGTGGTCTTGTTAATGAGATAAGTAATTCCTTTTCCCCTTGTCAATAAACAACATGGTGCACATATTCACTGAAGTGTGTCAAAACTCACACCTGTTAAATGACATTTTCAAATTAACTTCCTTAAGGTGATCTTGCCCTTAGAGAAGTAACTTTTCTTGCTTTTTCAGAGTCCTTAACTCCAAGAATCAAGTTTATTATTTAACTATACCTACACTTCCAAATACTCTCACCAATAGCCACTGTCCCCAAAGAGTTTAGACTCTAGTGTTACCCTGAAGCATTTTTTCAAAGGAAAAAAAATCTCCCTAGAAAAAAGTATTTATATTCTCCTTAGGTTTAGTCTTCCTATGGGTATCAAATAATATTCACTCCTTCCTTAAATCTAACACAGACCAAAAAATTCCTGAATCTATACCATGCCAACTTCTGAATTCTGAATTTGGGATATAGTAAATTAATGATTAATAGTTTCTTCTTCAACTTCCTTTAGTACAAACACACACACATCCTAATCTTCTTAGTCTTTTAAAATACCATCACAATTGAATAAGATTACTAACTTCGATACTACGATATCATAATATAGGATTTCCTACTATGGTACCATAAAACATTGATCTCTGATGGCTCAATCACACTGAAAAGCTACAAACTCTACAAACTCTAGGGTTCTACAGCTGTAGTTCTCCTTTTGCACTGCTTATTGAGAGGAAAAATTTGTATTCATACCTTATAACTTCTCTTTAAACTTGCCTTCCATTCTTAGGTTACTTAAGATTTTGTATATTCAAATCTGTCCATAAATTGGAGTCAAATATTACTCTGATATTTGATTAGGTGCTAAAATCAGTGGAAAATATTGTTTAAGGGAGTAAAGTCAAAATTACCCTTGAAAATCTCTTAAATCAATCATAATATACACTGTCCACTAAATAATTTATATCAGTTCCTCTAAAGCTTATTTAATCAATTTCCCTTACCCATCCTCTCAATTAATTATTCAATGAATTATTTGAGAATGGCAGAGAATCATGAATTCCTAAATAATGCATTCTTCTTCTCACGTACTTACTGGCTGTCTTCTCACTAGTTTCAAGCCCTGTTTCAAATGTAGCTGGAGCCAAATACTGTATCAACTGCATTGCCCCCATCAATATTGCCATATCATTCAGGGACTTTTCCTCCGCCTTCATAAACAATCTAATTTCCCTCCTATCATCCATTTTGGATGATGCAGATACACAAATGACCTTCCCCAGACTTCTTCCCTCTCTTCATAGCCTGATAACAGCTTGTGAATTTTTCCTATGGGAAACTAATAAACTCACAAGAAAGTATTAACCTAGGCATTCATGTTAAACCATGCATTCTCAAACTTGACACTCTGGCCAGTGCTTCCAGGCCAAGATTACTACTTTTCTCAAGTTACTCCCCTGCTGAAAGAGTATTCATTACATCAATTTACAAAAGCTGTGAGCACTCCCCTTCCTCAGCAACAATCTGGTAGTTTAGATAAACGGTGGAGTATTTCTTGGCTAATTTCTATGGTAGTCTTGGATGGAGGCACAGCCATATGTTATGTCACAGTACAGTAATCTCAGACAAGACCACAAGTATATAAATCCTTATTTATGTAGACTTGAATATCTGGAAGAGCATGAAAGTGGGTCTGTTACTAGAAGAAAAGCCTACTTTACGATACAAAACACATAGAGAACAGTGGAGAGCATGGATAGTGTTTTCCTCTTTTCCATTTAAAGTCTATACAGGTTTCAGCTTAAAGCTGCATCTCTGTAGGTTCTCCCTAACTTTTCTCCTCTTCACCATGAACTTGGTTTTTTTTAGCTTTCTTCTTACTCTGCAAGACTTGATTAGCAGTCAATAGGCTCCTTTCATCTTCTCAGCAAGATAGGCTGTGGGAGAGGTCAGGTACCTTGAAGGTCCTACGGAAATATGTTTTAATCTTTCAGTTAAACATCTACAATCAAAATTTCTCTTTCAAATGTTGATAGCCTTTATTTGGTGTTATGATAATAGAAACTTTCTTTTCTCATCTAAGCTAAGGCTCTCTTCTAGGAGGGGGAAATGACCAAAATAAAGGGAGGGGGGACTTGGAGAAAACAGATCTTGTCTTACTGCATAACACTGAAGACAGAGAACAGAATTATATGGCACTTTTTCTTGAGGAGATGATGACATTACACTGTGGTATTCTTTTTTCTTCTTTAATTAATTAATTTTTATTTATTTTTGGCTGCGTTGGGTCTTCATTGCTGCACGTGGGCTTTCTCTAGTGGCGGCGAGTGGGGGTTACTCTTCATTGCGGTGTGTGGGTTTCTCACTGCGGTGTCTTCGCTTGCTGCGGAGCTCGGGCTCTAGGCATGTGGGCTTCAGTAGTAGTGCCATGCAGGCTCAGTAGTTATGGCACACGGGCTTAGTTGCTCTGGGCATGTGGGATCTTCTTGGACCAGGGCTCGAACCCATGTGCCCTGCCTTGGCAGGCGGATTCTTAACCACTGCGCCACCAGGGAAGTCCTGCACTGTGGTATTCTAATGAGAGAAGTGGAATTTTTTTTAAATTGTTTTGCATAGAAGGAATTTACCACCATAGTGGTGATATCTGACTTCTCTTGTGTCTTAACTTCTGAGACCTAAAGCCATTCAGCAGTGTTTTCTTGGTAGCTCTTGAAATACCAGACTGTAGTAGAAGAAATTACAGACCTTTGTCCAATGTCTAAAGCCAGTTTATTAACCAGAAGCACAACTTAAGGACTCTGTACTTCAAATAAATCAAATCCTTATAGTCTCTAATTTATACATAATCTTTCAGTTCCATTATTTTTCATTTCCAAAGATAATTTTTTAAAAATCCACTAGGCTATATTTTCTACCTAAACTATATGTTCCATTAAAATAAAAGTATGGGGGTTGCTAAATGGGCCAAGATCCTCTCATGTTCTATCATGTATGTCATTAAAAATAATTTAGAAAACAATGCCATGTTTATTATCAGATTATGTGTCTGTTGTAAAAGATACATTGGAAAACCAGGTTAATCATATGTGGTTTGATTGAGAAATTCAATCTTGATGAAGTAAAAAAATTTAAATGTTTAATTTTTTTCAGTAACTGCTACAAGGGAAATTTAATGCTTTTGCAGTCTAGACCAAAAACTACATCTAATTTTAAAGAATTCATTTAAGTAAATATATGGACGTTTCATGTACCACTATTATTATGTTATTATTTTTATTGGGGGGATATTTGTTCAAAGCAACAACTCCAAATAGCCAAAAAGCTTCCCACATGCTCTTCTCTAAATTCCTGTTTTGTTTTACTATAACCCTGAGTTCAGAATTAAAAAGAAAAAGGGGAAAAGAGGGAGACCCTCCTCTGACTACAAGCACAATTAGCTGCCCATTAGCAGTTATGATCCTGGTCTTCTGCCTCTGATATCAGTGGCCTCTAATAACATGGGATGGGTTCACTCTGTGGCTTCAGCATGGGAGGAGTTTATGGTTCATCCTCATTCTTGCCTCTTTTACAACGGAAGAACCCCCCAACGTGGAAGCCATGTCTTACTTTTGTCACTTCCAGCAATAACCCCCTCCAACTTATTCTCTGGGCTACTCTTCGACCACACTGAGTTCTCTTTTAAGCTCTCTGAGAGTGACAGTGAACTAACTGGAGGACTGGTATTTTCATCATCTCTTACCCAGAAACACTGTTTCTTCTACCAGGTCTGACTGGTAGAACAAATGAAACAAATTTTCAAACAACAAAGTTTCAAACACACAAAACCTATCAAATGATTTGTTTGTTGCTTTGTTTTAATCTCAATAACTGTAGCTTTCATCTCTAGAAGTTAAATTTGGTTCTTTTTTATATCTTCTATATTTCGACATAACTTTTTTTTAACATGTGTGGTACAATTATTGTGGTACAATTGACTTCCTTATCTTCTCATTCTAACATCTGGGCCAGTTTTGGGTCACTTTCAAGTGATTATTCTTATTACAGTTCATCTTTTCCTGTCCCTTTGTATGCCTGGTAATCTTTGGTTGGATGCCATAACTTATTAATTTTGCCTTGTAGTAGTGATGAATATTTTTATATTTCTATAAATATTATTGAGTTTTGCTCTGGAACATAGTCAAGTTACTTGGAAAGGTTTTCACCTTTTTTGTGTCTTGCCTTGAAGATTTGCTCTGCTCTCAAAAACTTCATTAGTTAAATGTTTTATATCTATTGTTTAGATGATGAAAATGAAATTCCTAGAGAAAATGTAAAAGCCATGTACCTGGCTGTGGTAGGATCTCAAAAATTATCATTGAATAATTTGAATTCATATCCCTCTGATTCTAAAAACACCATGGTGCCACTCTTCACAACGTTCCTCTGTTTGAAATTAACTCACTTATTAGCTAGATGAAAAGTCCCTCAAAAGTTTCTTAAATATAAAATTTAAATACTGTGCTAAAAAATATATATAATTATTTTCTTACCACTGGCTGTAACAATTTACTCATCTAATTCAGGCTTTTCACTTAACAGTAATTATATATGGTTATAATATGTGAGAATATGCAACGAGAACTTATGTTGGAAAAATATCTGTTCTTACATTTCATATTATAAAAATGTTTTCACTGTACAGGAAAAGCCAGACATATTCTAAAATATTTATTTGCAGTAATGTCTTGGATATATATTTTCCTTCAATAATTAATAAAACTAAGAACTGACAATAGCATTGATTGAGAAGGAGTATAATTTTGAGGTAGGTTCCTGCCTCAGAGATGATGTTAATCTTCATGTTCACATTTCATGTAGTTTAGTTCAGAAAAAAGTTTTCATTTTCCTCTTTGTAACTAAAAGGATCCCCATTCTGCATTCAGAACAGTCACAGTAAAAAACAAAGGCCTACTTTATATAAAGTCAGAATTTATAAAGACACACACACCCATATATACATATATGTATGTGTGTGTGTGTGTGTTGTGTGTGTGTGTGTGTATATATATATAAAACTTCCTTATTCTTGTTTCCAAAATATTATTGTAAAGAAAATTATGACTTCTGTGGTATTTATTCATGAATAAACTCTAATGGAGAGTTCTACTCCTCGTTTTTGTCCAGTGTGTGAACCCATATATAAGTTATGGAAATCCCCATCTTATGAGGAAGAATCTGCCTCTCGTTGTACAGACTGAAAATGCCACCTACTTAATCTCTGAGTATCCTTTAAAGCCATAGGCTAGCATATGACCTTAGCTCTGACAATCAGTTATGTCCATGCTGGAGACTGGACTAGAAGCTACTGACAAGAAGAAAAGACTGCTTAGAATATATTCTGGAAGTGGAAAGCACACACTGTTTTCAGTATCCAGAACAAATGTATCAGTGATTCATATTACTGTATTTAGCATCCCCTATCATTGATATTTGTAGTTCTAGCTGAAGTGTCTCTGCCCAGTGACTCTTGCACTAGGTTGTTCCCTGGACCAATTCTACAGCATGATTCCTAGGCATAAGTTTAAACTTCCAAACACCAATCCTGGTTGTCGAATCTTTTATTTAGAGATTCCATAAACTGTCCAATATCTTTT